>NC_088355.1:17510000-17745000 GCF_036884655.1 Musa acuminata AAA Group | reverse complement strand
AACCAAAATTTAGAGTGATTCGGTCAATGTGACTTATATCCACTTTCGGATTCCTCCTCCAACGAGGTCGTCGACATCCATTAAAGGTCTTCCTTAAATAGGTGAAGACCGAACACCACTTTACAGTGCTTTCTCCTTTTCCCAGGTTTAGGAGATAACCCTTATAAGTCTCACTCATCTTTCTTGGATGGTTACAAGGCTAAGAGATGAAGGAGAGAACTCTTTCTAACTTTTACAACACTTTTATAACTCAAGAATTCAAGATAAAGCCAATACTTTCGTGCCCTTTCATGCAGAAAAGAGTGGGGTTTTTATTAACCCCAATGGCTTGAAAATTGGAGCCAAAAAGTGTCACATCCCCGGATTCCGGGGTACTAGCGGTATCACTGTCATTATTGGGCGGTACTACTGTCGTTGATCTGACACTAGGTGGTACCATCGCCTGATAAGGGTGGTACCACCGCTGGCATTATTCACTATCGGCGGTACCACCGCCCAGTCTAGGCGGTACCATCACCTAGATATCCTAGGGGCATTGCTTTCCAGGTGGTGCCATCATTGGCCAAGAATTCTGGTGCTGACTTGGCTGCTCAATTCGACCCAATTCAACCCTGTTAAGGGCCCAATTGGCCCCTAATTAAGTTAGTGGGATTACCTCTCAATCCTAACTTAATTTATGCTCTAACTACGATAACTAAGATATAATTATAGTGCTTCTTGTTCTGGTGCGTCAATTGCTCTTCTGGCAAGCTTTCGGCGTACTTCCGGCGAATATCCGACGAACTATCGGTAATGTTCCGGCGGAGTCCCGACAAGCTCCTGGACTTTATGACAATCTTCTTGGTGAGTTCCGATGAGCATCTTTGGCAAGCTCTTGGACTTCTCGGTTGGTTCTGGTAGAACTTCCGACGAACGTCCGGACTTCCAATTGTTAGGATCGGAGCGGCACTAAGAGGGGGGGGTGAATTAGTGCAGCGATAAAGTGCGATAAACTTTTGACAATTTAAACACTTTCGGAAACTTCGTACGATAAAAACAACATTTTCGTTTGAAACCGTTTCGATTGCGTTTTAACTTGAAGGGATAAGTAAGACGGAGACAAAGAAGTAGAGTATTAAATTGCAAATGGTTTGCAGTAATATAAATGACAATAAGTAAATGCAAACCAGAGATCATGCCGATTTTATAGTGGTTCGGTCAAATGACCTACATCCACTTGCGAGGCCCCTCTTCGACGAGGCTCCCACCTTCCATTAGCAAATCTCTTGAAGGGGAAGGGTAAATACCCCTCTTACAACTTTTTACAAGCAGTTCACTCCCTTACAGATTTTCAGCAAGAAAGAAGGAGGTGAACACTAGCAAATTGAAAACAAGACTAGCTAAGACTTTTCTAAGACCTTTCTCTCAAACAATTGCTTCTCAAAAAGTTGTAATCTCAGCTGAGATTTGAGGGGTATTTATAGGCATCAAGAGGATTCAAATTTGGGCTCCAAAATTTGAATTCTCTTTGGGTTCCCGATGCTGGCGGTGCCACCGCCTGTCAGTGGCGGTGCCACCGCCTGTCAGTGTTTGACACTGACAGTGCTGGGCGGTGCCACCGCCCAGCTCTCGGGTGCTGGGTGGTGCCACCGCCAAACCCTTCGGTTCACTGGTTGGGCTTAAAATTTAGCCCAAACCACATCTAATTTTGGCCCAGTTGGCCCCTAACCAGGATATAGGATTATCTCTTAATCCTAATCCTAATTACAAGTGAACTACATAACTAAAAACATCCTAAGCAAGTTTTCAACCGCGAACGTCGAGTCTTGTTCTGGCGAGCTTTCCGACGAACTTCTTTCGACGGACTCCCAGCAAGCTCCCGAACTTGTGATAACTTTAACGAGTAGCCGAGCCTTCTCGGTGTTCTCCTGAACCTCCGGCGATCTCTTCTGTGAACTTCCGAAAATTCCGACAGGTTCCCGATTTCTTCTTGGTTGGTTCCGGCAACATCTCCGACGATTCTTCGGACTCTTAAACGTCCTTCGAACTTGACTCTGGTATTCTTGCTTTGTATTTTCTAGTTATCGTAGTTAATCCTGCACACTTAACTCAATAATATGGATTAGATCAATTAACCCATCAATTGATTTTATCATCAAAATCCGAGATTCAACAATCTCCCCCTTTTTGATGATGACAATCAATTGATGACGGAGTTAAACATAACTCCGCCTATCTATATGCTATATTATGAGTAGATAAAAACACTTGAATTTCATCCCATTGAATTCAAGCATAAACCGATAAGTTCTAACCATAGGACTTATCGTTATTCTCATTAAACATAAGTAAATGCGAAACTTCGATGAAAATCATTTTCAAGTCGAATGATAAGAGACAATTTTTACTACGACAGGAGATAAAGATTTTCAACATGAATTTCATGATATACATGTTAGATATGCTTTCAATATGATCAATCAATCTTGCGATATTCTCAAAGATTTTGCAAGGCATATAAGACATTCATATCACACAAGCTTTTGTAATTCATATAAGTCATGCTATCAAAATGGTACAAGTCATCACTTTTCTCCCCCTTTGTCATCAACAAAAAGGGAATGAGACTTGAAACATATAGTTTGTGATTATAACATCAGGAATTTAGCATTGATCATACAAAAATTCATCATCCAAAATTAAGTATACTAAAATATTTACGCAGAGTTCATCATAAAGGAAAATTCAGCATTCATCCATTTTATCAAATCTCTTCTTTCTATAAATAACAAAAATTGTAGATGTACAAGGAAGAGATTGTGATTAAAAAAAAAATTCAAGTAGAAACTCCAATAAGTCAAGATCATAATTCGAATACAAACTCATTAAAATTCAAATTGTCAACTTGAAACTCATAATCAAGCCATCAAAATCAATTTCGAGATTCACAAAATATCATAAAATCATTAATCTTGATCAGATGGGAGCGATGTTTGACTCAAGATAGAATAAGATAATTTAACATGTCATTTAGAATCGAAAGAGAGGGATTAGATTCACCGAGGAACGGAGAGAGGATGAAAAACTTTACGAAATATCCATTCGAACAAGTTTATTCTTAGGGACAATTTAACATACCTATTTCCCTTCTAATGAATTCAAATTGGTCTTCATTCAAAGCTTTTGTAAATATATCTGCTAATTGATGCTTTGTTTCAATGAATTCTAGAACAACATCATTGTTAAGGACATGATCGCGTATAAAATGATGCCTAACGTCGATGTGCTTAGTTCTAGAGTGCTGAATTGGATTTTTAGTAAGACATATGACACTAGTATTATCACATTTTATGGGAATATTTTTAAAGTGAATTCCATAGTCCTCTAATGTATTTTTCATCCAAACAACTTGTGCACAGCATGCACTTGCAGCAATGTACTCGGCTTCCGCCGTAGATAGTGCAACTGAATTTTGTTTCTTGGAAGTCCAAGAAACAAGTGCATGTCCTAAAAATTGGCATGTTCCGGATGTACTTTTTCTATCTATCCTGCATCCGCTAAAATCGGCATCTGCATAAGCTAGTAAATCGAATTTTTCAGATTTTGGATACCACAATCCTAGATTTGGAGTTCCTTTAAGATACCTAAATATTCTTTCAACACTTTTAAGATGAGATAATTTAGGATTTGATTGAAACCTAGCGCAAAATCCTACACTAAACATAATATTCGGTCTAGTCGCGGTGAGGTAGAGTAGACTACCTATCATTCCCCTATATGTTTTTTGATCGAAATTTTTACTATTTTCATCCATATCTAACTTAGTCGCAGTACTGATAGGGGTGTTTATTGCTTTTGAATTATCCATGTTAAATCGTTTTAACAATTCTAATGTATATTTAGATTGGTTAAGAAATATACCATCCCTAAGTTGTTTGATTTGTAATTCTAAAAAGAAAGTTAATTCACCCATTAAACTCATTTCAAATTCATGACTCATACATTTGGCAAATGATTCACATAGTGATTCATCCGAAGAGCCAAAAATAATATCGTCAACATAAATTTGCACAATAAGAAAATTATTTTCAAAATGTTTGATAAACAATGTAGTATCTATTGGGAAATCTTGGGGGGCGACATCACATGCGCAACAGAAGAACAAGAAAACAAAATCCCCAATTCCCAAAAAGATGTTCGTCGTCGTGCGAAGATTGGTGCGCAAAATCCACGAAACTTAAAACTACGTATAGAGTATATTGTGTTACCTAGGGAGATCGTATATCCCTGTTTCATTGCAGATCCTTATGAGAGGGTGAAGGAGGTCAAGCGTCCTCCTCTCTAGCGGTGATCCATACAGCACGGTTGCGACGACGCTCCTCAAAACTCCAGGCCTGCTCTGTGGTGGAGAGGGAGAGGAGAATAGGAAAGACAAGCAAAGGCTCTAGCCTATGAGGCTCTGAATCCCTCCTATTTATAGAGGTCCCCTGTCAAACCCTAATGGGTCCTCCCCTAGTGGGTATTGGATCTGTATCCAATAAGACAAGGGCTTCGTCGGATATCTCATATCCGAACCTCTACTCATCGCAATGCCTACCATATGTGTGTGACCCTCTAGGCCCAATATCGTGCTGGCCGTGAGTCATACCTGTCAGAACTCCTTCTAACTCAGTGAATTATTAGCTCTGTAATAATTCACTTGACTCATCGACTACGGATGTACTAGGCCACTACGTCGTAGTCCCCAGACGATACAGGGGAATCCAATCCATTAGACCTGTCTGTCCTTAGTTACCGTGTACCTATAGTCCCTCATCCATCTAATATCCTAGAGACCGTATATCGAGCATGGTGTTGTCAGACCCATACGGTTTCTACTCGAGTCTCGCTCTAATCGGATTCTTCCGGAGAACTCTTTCTCTCTCAACCCGAATGACCCTGGCCAGGGATTTGTCTGAGCAAGAACACATGGGATATTCCTCTCATGATGCCGAGAGTGGATGATCCTCTATCGACACTCAATAGCCCTCGTAAGGTCGACTACCACTCCCAATGACCAACTGTACTAGATCTGGGACAGCCAAACCTATAAGTCTAGTATTAAAGAGTGGAGCACTCATACAAGACATCCTTGGTGTCTCAAGTCTAAGGACCAGATACACCACTAGGACTACGGAATCGCTGTCTGACAATAAGGCATCATCAACCATCTAACATTCCGTACGGATCAATCAGTGAACTCATTCGCCAATGAGCACCTGTATTATATCCCTAGTGTCCCTACACGAGCAGTTATGAGACCTGCTGCATCCATCATATGGACGGGTATACAGCACACCAGTCTGTCCGGTTATCACGATGTCCCTCTCGAGTAACCTATGACCAGGATTATTTAGGATATGTGTTTAAAGGTGAATCGATCTCATTATCGTGATCTCATCATGATCCGATTCCCATTGCACAAATCCAAGGACATCACAATATATATATATATATATATATATATATATATATATATATATATATATATATATATATATATATATGCATTTATGCAATAGTTATAAAGTGATATACGCCAAAATATAATAAGCAAAAAGATTCTGTATCAAGTCACACGTGCCATCACTCACGTGATTGGCTTGCTGGGCACCTATGACTAGCAATCTCCCACTTGACTTAAAGCCAATCACCTATGCGTCTGATCCCCATCAGACCCCTGTGACGCTCAAAGATAATATGAGACAACGGCTTTGTTAGTGGATCTACAATGTTATCTTCGGATGGAACTTTTTCCACTACTACATCTCCTCGGGTTACGATCTCTCTGATAAGCTGGAACCTCCTCAGAAAACTTCTGATGAGACCCGGGTTCCCTTATTTGAGTAATCGCCCCATAGTTGTCGCAATATAAGGAAGTCGACTTCTCGTTATCCGGAACGACTCCCAAATCTATAATGAACTTCTTCAACCAGACTCCCTACTTTGCTGCATCTGATGCAGCAATGTACTCCGCCTTTGTGGTCGAGTCAGCAGTAGTATCTTGCTTGGAACTCTTCCAGCACACTGCTCCTCCATTCAAGGTGTACATATACCCTGAATTCGACTTGCTATCATTGACATCAAACTGAAAACTTGAGTCAGTGTAGCCTTCAACCTTAAGGCTATTACCTCCATATACTAGTAAAAGATCCTTAGTCCTTCTCAAGTACTTAAGGATACACTTTACTACTTTCCAATGCTCCAAGCCTGGATCCGCCTGATACCTGCTCGTGACACTCAAAGCATGCACTAGATCAGGCCTAGTACATAGCATGGCATACATGATAGACCCTATTGCTGAGGCATAAGGTATCATATTCATGTTCGCCCTTTCTTCTAGAGTCTTTGGGGACATACTCGTAGAAAGCGATATCCCATGTCTCATCGGTATGAGACCTCTCTTGGAATTTTCCATGCCAAACCTTTTGACAATGGTTTCTATGTACTTGGACTGGGACAAGCCAAGCATCCTCTTGGAACTATCTCTATAGATTCTAATCTCGAAGATATAGGATGCTTCCCCTAAGTCCTTCATGGAGAAGTGTCTAGATAACCAAGCCTTTACTATGGATAGCATTCCTACATCGTTCCCAATGATGAGGATGTCATCCACATATAACACCAAAAAAGGTAATAGCACTCCCACTTACCTTCCTGTACACACAAGGCTCATCTTCGTTCTTAACAAAGTCATTAGATCTGATTGCCTCATCAAATCTTATGTTCCAACTTCGGGAAGCTTGCTTTAGTCCATAAATGGATCTAAGCAACCTACACACCTTATCTGGGCAGTTCTTGGATACGAATCCCTCAGGTTGCATCATATATACCTCCTCCTCGAGGTTTCCATTGAGGAATGCGGTTTTCACATCCATCTGCCAGATCTCATAATCATAGTATGCTGCAATAGCCAATAGAATTCTGATGGATTTTAGCATTGCTACGGGTGAGAAGGTTTCGTCGTGGTCAACACCTTGCCTTTGACGATACCCCTTAGCCACTAGCCTTGCTTTATAGGTCTCTACCTTTCCATCTATTCCGATCTTTTTCTTAAAGATCCACTTGCAACCGATGGGTACAATACCTTCGGGCGCATCAACTAGGTTCCAAACCTTGTTGGAGTACATAGAATCCATCTCAGAATTCATCGCTTCTTGCCACTTCCCGGAGTCTATACTCATAATAGCCTCCTCGTAGGTCTGAGGATCAATATCCTCAACATCCTCTCCTCTAATATGTCCCACATATCTCTCAGGAGGATGGGATACTCTATCAGACCTGCGTAAAGTTGAAACTTATGTATTAGGTACCTGAACAGACTCGGGCTGTAGAGTGGTGCTTGAGCTTGGTTCTCCAACCTCGCTCAACTCTATCATTCTCCCACTGTCTCCGCCAAGAATGTGTTCCTTCTCAAGGAACACTGCTCTCTTAGCTACAAAGACCTTTTGGTCCTCGAGATGATAGAAATAATACCCACAAGTTTCTTTGGGGTATCCCATAAATTTGCATCGCTCTATCCTTGATTCTAACTTATTGGGGTTGTGTCTTTTAACATGGGCAGGGCAGCCCCAAATCTTAACAACCTTAAGATCAGACTTCTTCCCTTTCCATATCTCATATGGTGTAGACACTACCGACTTAGTTGGAACTCTGTTCAGAAGGTAAGCTGCGGTTTCTAGGGCATATCCCCAGAATGAGATGGGTAGGTCAGCGAAACTCATCATGGACCGTACCATATCTAATAACGTACGATTTCTCCTTTCAGAGACACCATTGAGCTGAGGTGTATAAGAAGGTGTCCATTGGGATAATATCTCATGGTCCTTAAGGAACTGAGTAAACTCTATACTTAAGTACTCACCTCCTCAATCTGATCGAAGAGTTTTGATACTCTTTCCAATCTGGTTCTCTACCTCATTCTTATACTCTCTGAATTTCTCAAAGGCCTCGGACTTGTACTTCATTAAGTACAATTATCCATACCTTGAGAAATCATCAGTAAATGTAATGAAGTAGGAGTAACCTCTAATGGCATGAGTTGACATGGGTCCACATACATCACTATGTATGAGTTCCAACAACTCAGTGGCTCTCTCTCCAGTTCCACTAAATGTAGAGTTGGTCAGTTTTCCACGAATGCAAGGCTCACAAGTTGCATATGGCACATAGTCGAATGGATCTAGATATCCATCATTTAGTAACTTTTGAATCCTTCTTTCATGGATGTGACCTAGCCTACAATGCCACAGGTATGCACTGTTCAACTCATCTCGTTTCCTTTTGGACACTTACATTCATGGTATGTAGAGTAGTGTCTTGCATAAACAAACCTTTATGCAATATTCCTCTCATCAATCTCCCCTCGGCTTTGCTAGAATTTACAATAAATTGTAGATGTAATAAGCAATACTGGTATCCAATACCAATGCACTATCACAAAAATCTGCCAATTGGAGATTGATCATGAATGTACCTGAAGCTTCTCCAAGCTTCTATTTCGCCCTTTCTGCAAGGTACTCTTTGTAGTTCCTCTTCTAGTGCCCATCTTTACCACAGTGGAAGCACTAGCCTTTGTCCTTTGTTGGGTCTTTCTTAGCAACCTTTGCTTTACCTGGTTTGCCCTTGCCCTTTCCCTTCTTAAGGGACCTTTCTGCTTTCCTTTTCTTTCTATTCTCACCAGTGTAGAGAACTGGCTTCTCTTTCTTAATAGTACTCTCTGCCTCCTTCAACATATTGAGGAGCTCTGGGAGAGTCACCTCAAGCTTGTTCATATTAAAATTCATTATGAACTGTGAAAAGGAATCTGGTAGGGATTGAACCACACAGTCCACACACAAGTTATCCTCTAGGATCATTCCTAGACCTGTGAGTTTCTCTATCCACTCAATCATCTTTAGGACATGGTTCTGAACCGGTGTCCCCTCAGTCATCCTAGCGCGGAAAAGGCTCTTGGATATCTCATATCGTTGAGTCCTTCCCTGTTCCTCAAACAATTTACGGACATGTAGGAGAATGGATCTGGCATCCATCTTTTCATGTTGTCTCTGTAACTCAGGAGTCATAGAGCCCAACATATAACACTAAGCAAGAGTGGAGTCATTAATGTACTTCACGTAGCGAGCAATCTCATCCTCGTTTGCCCCTTCTTCGGGCGTAGGCATCACTGTATCAAGGACGTATACGATTTTCTCCGCTGTGAGAACAATTCTTAAGTTACGGAGCCAATCCGTATAATTTGGACCAGTGAGGCGGTTGACATCAAGTATGCCACGTAAGGGATTTGAAAGCGACATTTTTTAAAAATAAAGATACAACAGAAATGAATAACATGCAGATTTTGCAAGAAATAAACTATCAAGATATGGACTTCTATCTTAATATGCTCTCACTATTTTACTAACGAGTCATGCGACACCCTCAGCACGTGAAACGGAAGTCTCCGGCAGACTTCTAGTGGGGATCAGGATCCAATCAGCGTCTTAGTGTAACCTCGAGGGACTCGACCAATCACACTAAGCCTAAAAGGTAGGCAACTCTTGCCGATCACAACTCCTTGTGATTCCCGTCCTGTTTGGCCTCCGAATCACCATGGCCTCGAGGGACTCGACCAACCATGATGCTCGGTTAAGTCAACACCTTCGTTACAAGATGAGTTTGATTTGATGATATACCCTCGAGGGACTCGACCAAGCATACCATGCCCTCAGGTCACCGGCGACATCTCTATGTCATAAGTAAGATAGCGAATCGCGATATAGGTGAGTCTCGAGGGACTCAACCAACTCAACCTACATCGGGAATCGGTTCCTACTCATAACGATGGAAGGCCACGTGGGTCAATCTAATTGCCTCACGTTTACTGACTTAATATTATCGAGAGAGATGTTTCTATGATTTGGTCTCCTAATATGACATGTCACACATATACATATTTAATATATATCTACATCGCATGCAAATATATATACATATCTAGTATGTGTATAAGCAATCACATCAGATGATCATGGACCACAACCTAATATGATTAGGCCCGAGCCAGTAGGCCTAATCACTCACATCAAGATCTATGTGTGCAACGGTGCATCTCCATGCCCTGTGATCGTCCATCTCGTCCTCGTCGGTTCCGTCGACATCTTGATGCATCTTCATGCATCACGATCGTCCGTCTCGTGGGTCTCGCTATTGCATCCACGCTCCCACTGTGCCTCCTCATGTGATTACAACTTAATCATAGGCACGCAGGCTCGACAATAAACGAGAAATATAATAGAGGCACGCAGACCTCAATAATAATAATCACAAGTACACACATCACACGGTCCATGATCATCCGTCCACATATCATACATCACATATATAAATAATCATCATCATGTAGGACTACTAGATAATAATAAAAATAATAATCAACTAAACTTTTTAATTAATTAATATTTTCTGAAATCAGGGACATATAGGGAATTTTTGAATTCATAGGGGTATTTTCGTAATTTGGACAAAAGACAGAAAATGGAATTTCTTAAATTCCGAGGGGTAAAACTATCTTTTGCCCAGAAAACCCTAATGCCCTCCTCCCTTTTGCTGCTGCTTCCGCCGCCGCCGCCACCCTGCTGGCGGCGGCCTGTGCGGCGGGGGCCGGGGCGCTGCATTCGCTTGCGGGCGGCACGCCCACTGGCGGCGCTACCGCTGCAGGTGGGCGCCCCCGCGGGCGGTTCTGCCCGCGGGGCAACGCCCGCAGGCGGTGCTGTCACGCCGGGCGGTCGCCCCTATGGGGGGGGGGGGTGGGGTTTCACCCGCGGGAGCAGCGGGGGCAGGCGCCATTGCCCTGCGGTGTCTCACCCCATGGGCAGAGGCGCCCGATCTGCCCGCGGGCTGCTAGCCCCGCCGGACGCAAGCCTGCTGCAAGCAGGTCGCCGGCCGGATGCTGCAGACGTAGCCCTTGTGCAGCCCGCCTTCGGCTGCGCTACACGCACGCAGATCGAGGGCAGCAACTGTTGCTGCCCTTCCTTGTTTTTGCGTCAACGATTTTGACGTCAAAATTCTTCCTAAATACAACACACGCAGTTCAAACCAATCATTCGCACGAACAACATGACTCTAATACCATTGTTGGGAAATCTTGGGGGGCGACATCACATGTGCAGTGGAAGAACAAGAAAACAAAATCCTCGATTCCCAAAAAGATGTTCGTCGTCGTGCGAAGATAGGTGCGCAAAATCCGCGAAACTTAAAACTACGTATAGAGTAGATTGTGTTACCTAGGGAGATCGTATATCCCTGTTTCCTTGCAGATCCTTATGAGAGGGTGAAGGAGGTCAAGCGTCCTCCTTTCTAGCGGTGATCCACACAGCAGGGTTGCGAAGAGCCTTTGAGGCTCTAAATCCCTCTTATTTATAGAGGTCCCCTGTCAAACCCTAATGGGTCCTCCCTTAGTGGGTATTGGATCTGTATCCAATAAGACAAGGGCTCCGTCGGATATCTTATATCCGAACCTCTACTCATCGCAATGCCTACCATATGTGTGTGACCCTCTAGGCCCAATATCGAGCTAGCCGTGAGTCTTACCTGTCAGAACTCCTTCTAACTCAATGAATTATTATCTCTGTAATAATTCACTTGACTCATCAACTACGGGCGTATTAGGCCACTACACCGTAGTCCCCAAACGATACAGGGGAATCCAATCCATTAGACCTGTCTATCCTTAGTTACCGTGTACCTATAGTCACTCATCCATCTAATATCCCAGAGACCGTATATCGAGCATGGTGTTGTCAGACCCATACGGTTTCTACTCGAGTCTCGCTCTAATCGGATTCTCCCGGAGAACTCTTTCTCTCTCAACCCGAATGACCCTGGCCAGGGATTTGTCTGAGCAAGAACACATGGGATATTTCTCTCATGATGCCGAGAGTGGATGATCCTCTATCGACACTCAATAGCCCTCGTAAAGTCGACTACCACTCCTAATGACCAGCTGTACTAGATCTGGGACAGCCAAACCTATAAGTCTGGTATCAAAGAGTGGAGCACTCATACAAGACATCCTTGGTGTCTCAAGTCTAAGGACCAGATACACCACTAGGACTATGAAATCACTGTCTGACAATAAGGCATCATCAACCATCCAGCATTCCGTAAGCGGATCAATCAGTGAACTCATTCTCCAATGAGCACCTGTACTATATCCCTAGTGTCCCTATACGAGCAGCTATGAGACCAGCTACATCCATCATATGGACGGGTATACAGCACACCAGTCTGTCCGGTTATCACGATGTCCCTCTCGAGTAACCTATGACCAGGATTATTTAGGATATGTGTTTAAAGGTCAATCGATCTCATTATCGTGATCTCATTACGATCCGATTACCATTGCACAAATCCAAGGACATCACAATATATATATGCATTTATGCAATAGTTATAAAGTGATATACGCCAAAATATAATAAGCAAAAAGATTCTGTATCAAGTCACACGTGCCATCACTCACGTGATTGGCTTGCTGGGCACCTATAACTAGCAATCTCCCACTTGATCTAAAGCCAATCACCTATGTGTCTGATCCCCATCAGACCCTTGTGACGCTCAAAGACAATCTGAGACAACGGCTTTGTCAGTGGATCTGCAATGTTATCACGTGATTGGCTTGCTGGGCACCTATGACTAGCAGTATCAACCTTGCCTTTGTTAAAATTATTTAAAATAAGAAAGGAACTAAGCCTTTCATACCAAGCTCTAGGAGCTTGTTTCAAGCCATAGAGAGCCTTAGTCAATTTGAATACATGGTTAGGAAGAAGAGAATTTTTAACATCGTTCTTGCCGTATTTACGGCTTCGGCCCAAAAGTACTTGGGTAGACTATGTTCATTTAACATCGTTCTTGCCATTTCTTGTAGGTTTCTATTTTTTCTTTCAACTACTCCATTTTGTTGGGGATTCCTTGGAGTGGAGAAGTTGTGATTGTATCCATTAACTTCACAAAAATTTTGAAAGTCACGGTTTTAAAATTCGCCACCGTAATCACTCCGAATTGATGAAATCATAAAACCTATTTTGTTTTGAGTGAGTTTACAAAATTTAGAGAAACACTTGAAACAATCACTTTTGTTAGCTAAGAAATAGGTCCAAGTGTATCTAGTATAGTCATCCACAATTACAAACGCATATTTGCTTCCTCTTAGACTTGTCGTGTCAATTAGTCCAAATAAGTCCAAATGAATCAATTGTAATGGTCTAGTGGTGCTAATTTGAGTTTTTGGTTTGAAACTAGTTTTTATTTGTTTACCTAGTTGACATGCATCGTATACTTTGTCCTTAATAAACTTTATATTTGGAATTCCTCGCACTAATTCTCTGGATGAGATCTTAGATATTAGTTTCATGCTTGCATGGCCTAGTCTCCTATGCCAAAGCCAAGCATCATCATTTAAAGCGGAGAAGCACATTTCATTACTTAGTTCATCAAGGTTGATGGTGTAGACATTATTTTATTTTAATGCAATCATAGTTATGTTATGGTTTGGTTTTTCAATAATACACACATTTGATTCAAATCTAACGATATAACCTTTATCGCATAATTGACTAACACTCAAGAGATTATGTTTCAATCCATCAACTAGTAAGACATCATCAATAGAAAATTTTAATTTGTTACCTATGGTTCCCTTGCCAATGATTTTGCCTTGGTTGTTGTCTCCGAAGGTGACGTACCCTTCTTCTTTGCTAGTGAGCATAGAGAAATGAGATGGATCTCCAGTCATATGTCTTGAGCATCCACTATCTAGATACCATCTCTTGCTCCTAGCTTGTGATGGTGTATGTTTCTACAAGAAGGGATTATTTTTAGGTACCAATTTTCTTTTGGGTGCCTTAAAAACTGATTTAACTTGTTCATCATATTGCATAGAATTGTTCATGGTTCCTTTAGGAACCCAAATTAGTTTGTTCGGACTAATTTTCTTGAATGGACATTTATAAGTTTTATGTCCATATTTACAACAAAAGTTGCAATTGCTTTGGTGCCGAATATGTAAGACGGGGCATTTAATGAAGGTGGTTGGATTTTGGTGAGGACTTCTCACAAATCCAATTCCACTTCTTTTAGGAACATGACCCTTATTTGTAAGGATCATGTTCAAAGATTTGCTACCAACCTCGAATTTCTTTAAGGTGTCCTTAAGTAGCAAGTTCTCCTTTTGGAGAGATTCTAGATCATAGCATTTTATACATGGAGCTAAACTATCATGATATTCAATTTTTAATTTATCGATATCACAAGTGAGACTATCATGCTCCTTTTTTAGCAATTTGTATTTTCTACTAATTGTCTTACATTCATCAAATAACTCATGGAAAGCATTTAATAAATCATGATAAGGTAAATCTGCATCAATTAAATCTGTTACCTCTTCTTCGATGGCCATTAGGGCGTAATGAGCAACTTGCTCGGTGTTGGACTCCTCTTCTTCGGACGCGCTTGAATCATCCCACATTGCCTTGAGCGCCTTCTTCTTTGATGTTCTCTTTTTGGCTTAAAGACAATCGTTCTTATAGTGTCCCGGTTTTTTGCACTCATAGCAAATCACTTGGTCCTTCTTGTGTTCGAATTTATTTTTTGTATTATTTTTAAATTTATTCTTTCTTAAATATTTTTTAAATTTTTGAGTCAAAAGTGCAATGTCATTGAGATTGTCCTCATCACTTGATGTTCCTTTCAAGTGGTCTTCTTGTGATGTGAGTGCCATATCCTTCCTGTTCTTTGGAAGGGGGTTCTCGAGCTCGTCATGAGCATGACATGTCATTTCATAGGTCATTAGAGACCCAATAAGTTCTTCAAGAGGGAATGTTTTAAGGTCTTTAGCCTCTTGAATTACCGTAACTTTTCGATCCCATCTTTTAGGGAGGAATCTTAAGATTTTAGTTACTAGTTCAAAGTTAGTAAAATCTTTACCAAGTGCTTTGAGTCCATTGATGACATCCGTGAACCGGGTGTACATGTCTCCGATGGACTCACTTGGTTTCATTCGGAAAAGTTCGTAAGAGTGCACAAGGATGTTGATTTTGGACTCTTTCACTCGGCTAGTGCCTTCATGAGTGACCTCAAGAGTTCTCCAAATATCAAAAGCCGAATCACAAATAGAAACACGATTAAATTCATTTTTGTCTAGTGCACAAAACAAGGCATTCATAGCCTTTGCGTTTAAAGCAAAAACCTTCTCCGATTCATTCCATTCGCTCATCGGAAGAGAAGATTTTTGAAATCTGTTTTCATCAATAGTCCAAAGCTCGAAATCCATGGAAATGAGGAAGATCCTCATACGAGTCTTCCAATAAGTATAATCCGACCCATTAAACAAGGGTGGACGTGTGATAGAGTGACCCTAATGTATGCCGGAGTAAGCCATCTCTCTTGGGTATTAAACCAAATATGAGAGTGAGCCTAGCTCTGATACCAATTGTTAAGATCGGAGTGGCACTAAGAGGGGGGGGTGAATTAGTGCAGCGGTAAAGTGCGATAAACTTTTGACGATTTAAACACTTCCGGAAACTTCGTACGATAAAAGCAATGTTTTCGTTTGAAATCGTTTCGATTGCGTTTTAACTTGAAGGGATAAGTAAGACGAAGACAAAGAAGTAGAGCATTAAAGTGCAATTGGTTTGCAGTAATATAAATGACAATAAGTAAATGCAAACCAGAGATCAAGCCGATTTTACAGTGGTTCGGTCAAATGACCTACATCCACTTGCGAGGCCCCTCTTCGATGAGGCTCCCACCTTCTACTAGCAAATCTCTTGAAGGGGAAGGGTAAATACCCCTCTTACAACTTTTTATAAGCGGTTCACTCTCTTACAGATTTTCAGCAAGAAAGAAGGAGGTGAACACTAGCAAATTGAAAACAAGACTAGCTAAGTCTTTTCTAAGGCCTTTCTCTCAAACAATTGCTTCTCAAAAAGTTGTAATCTCTGAGATTTGAGGGGTATTTATAGGCCTTAAGAGGATTCAAATTTGGGCTCCAAAATTTGAATTATCTTTGGGTTCCCGATGCTGGGCGGTGCCACCGCTAGACCCTTCGGTTCACTGGTTGGGCTTCAAATTTAGCCCAAACCACATCTAATGTTGGCCCAGTTGGCCCCTAACCAGGATATAGGATTATCTCTTAATCCTAATCCTACTTGCAAGTGAACTACATAACTAAAAACATCTTAAGCAAGTTTTCAACCACGAACGTCGAGTCTTGTTCCGGCGAGCTTTCCGACGGACTCCCAGCAAGCTCCCGAACTTGTGATGACTTTAACGAGTAGCCGAGCCTTCTCGGTGATCTCCGTGAACCTCCGGCGATCTCTTCGGCGAACTTCCAAAAATTCTGACAGGTTCCCGATTTCTTCTCGGTTGGTTCCGACAGCATCTCCGACGATTCGTCGGACTCTTAAACGTCCATCGAACTTGACTCCGGTATTCTTGCTTTGTATTTTTTGGTTATCGTAGTTAATCCTACATACTTAACTCAATAATATGGATTAGATCAATTAACCCATCAATTGATTTTATCATCAAAATCCGAGATTCAACACCAATGAACTCTCAAACTCCCAATGAGATCTCAATCTTGACTCCAACACAACACCTGCTTTTTGTCTTACTCCAATTGTAGTTAATACTGCACACTTTTCTCAATTTATAGATTAGATCAAACAAATTACAATTGACTTCATCATCAAAATCCGAGATTCAACAATCTCCCCCTTTTTGATGATGACAATCAATTGATGACGAAGTTAACTTTAACTCCCCCTATCTATATGTGTTAGGACTCTAGCTTGGAGAGTCCTAATTGAGAGGGACATTCATGTAAAACCTACTTAAGCTGACCCCTATTAAAGAGGTGAAGAGGTCGGCTAGGGTTAGGAGGTTGTTTCTTAGAGAAGAATAAGGAGTTGTAAAGGAATAGGTATCTTGTGTAGGAGTCCTATTAGGAGTTGGTTAGAAGTAGGAGTCTTGAGTAGGAGTCCTATTAGGAGTTAGGGTTTAGAAGTCATATAAATAGTCATGTATTCCTCCTCTTTTCATAAGCAATAGATGAATCTTTTCTGTTGCCTTTGAGTAGCAACTTGGAGGGAGGAACCCCTATAGAGTTCTAAGGAGGCCGATCCCCTAAAAAGATCAACCCCAAGTTTAGAATCTGCAAGAGTTCTAACACCTGGTATCAGAGCAGCATTCTTGGCATCTCGCTGTCCTTCTATAGCCATCCATCAACCCTCCACAACTGCCCAAAGCAATTCCCACAATTGCTTAAAAGATCGTCACCAAATTCCGTCGTCATCTCCACCACCACGGATCATTCTTTGATCTCCCCGTGAATTGTAATAGGTTCTAGTTTTCTACCTTACTGCTGCTATAATTTAGTTATCCTTATTTGAAAATCCCAAAAAAATTATTCCTATATTGCTACATAAACTTTTCGTCATAAAGTTTTCATCTCTACGACGAAAGATACATTACAGAATTCCAACCATATAGCACCATATGTTTGATCTTGCTACTGTGTTTCTTCTATCCAAATCTCTACAAAATTTTTATGACATCTTTGATACTTCCTAACAGCAGATTTCTCTTTAGTTTTGTCAAAAAATTCTCAATATAAACCATTGATATTTTACGTCTAATCTGCTATACTTGAAAATCTGTACTATAAAATTTCAGCCGCATAGTACTGTTTGTTTGATCTTGATACTAAATTATTTCTATCCAAATCTTTACAAAATTTTTATGATAGTTTTGACACTTCCTAATAGTAGATTTCCCTTTGGTTCCATAAAAAAATTCTCAATATAAACCACTGATCTTTTACGTCCAATCTGCTATACTTAAAAATCTATGTTGCAAAAAATTTCAGCCGCATATTGTTGCCTTAACCCATCTATTTACAATCTTTTTTGAATAAAATTTCTTATACATTTCATAGATCATCTTGGCTTCCATTTAAGATTGATCTATTAAGAAATTCATCTCTAAAAATGATTTTGTGTTGATGCAAATTTTTGTCGTAAACCGCTGTAATTTTTCTACGAGAATTCTACAATCGCAACTTGTACCAATTTCCTTGCTGTTATATTGCCGAAATTTTCTTGATTAAATTAGACATCCTTGCTGTTATACTGCCAAAATTTTCTTGATTAAATTAGACATCCTTACTGTCATATAAATTGTGATTTTGCAATCAATTCCCTCCTCAATTCTCTCAAGTTTTTGGTGAAAATTATGTCGAGACACCGTTGTTTCTTCGACGACAATTCTACTCTTACAAGATAGTACATACTTGCTGCAACTTCCACTAATTTCTATCAAACCTTTGCTACCATCTACCACAAATCCAAAACTTTCATCCATAGCCCTAAAACTCCACCAAACCATACCCTCAAACTGCACCAAAAATAGCCACAAAACAAGCTTAAACCGTAGCCTACATCCACCAATCTATCAACCCTTTCGACCATCACCTCTCTCAACCAATACATGCCTTTAACCCGACAACAAAAGAGAGATCTTAACATCACAGATTTAGTGACATATACTATGGCATCTGAGGAGGTAATCAATGCTAAATTCGAAGCCTTCAAGGTGTGAATGGAGGATAAGATTCGAACGCTCTTTACCGAACTCAGATTAGGCCGACCACTAAGCCTGAAGAAATCATATCAAAGAGAGAGCTTTGCCTAATCGCACCAAGCCCGAAGATATGACTTCCAAGAGAGGGGAAGCTCTATGACCGACCCCAACTATCCATGCATGAGAGTGGACTTCCCTAGATGGGAAGAAGGAGACCCGATTGGTTGGATCTCGCGCGCAGAGCAATATTTTCGGTACCACAAAACCACGGATGCATCTATGATGAAAATTACAGCTATACATCTTGAAGGGGATGCTATACAGTGGTTTGACTGGTTTGAACATACTTATGGAGTCTTTTTATAGTGACAATTCAAAGAAGGACTGCTGATCCGCTTCAGACCAACCGATTACGAGAATATTGACGGACAACTAGCAAAGATCCGACAAACCTCCACCATTCAGGAGTACCAAACTAGGTTTAAAAGGTTATCTAGTCAAACTCATGATTAGTCTCAAAAAAAGCTATTGAGGACCTTCATTGAGGGCTTGAAGCCGGAGATTCGAGGAGAAGTTAAAGCATGACAACCGTATACGCTTATGGCAGCCATCTCTTTCGCACGATATCAAGAGGAGCAATTGAACCATGAATCTCGGAGGACTAGGGTCACTCCTCAACTAGTAATATTGAAGCCCTCAGCCCCCCCTACCGTCGACCAAGTCCCTACACCAAAGAGGTTAACAAGAGAAGAGCTTCGGGAGCGATATGCGAAGGGGTTATGTTGGCATTGTGACGAGCCATGGAGCTATGAGCATCACTGTAGTAAAGGGAAAGATCAGTGCACCACTTACTTGTTGGGAAATCATAGGGGGCGACATCATATGCGCAGCGGAAGAACAAGAAAACAAAAATCCCCGATTCCCAAAAGGATGTTCATCGTCGTGCGAAGATTGGTGCGCAAAATCCGCAAAAAACACAAAACTGCGTATAGAGATTGTGTTACCTAGGGAGATCGTATATCCCTGTTTCCTTGCAGATCCTTAGGAGAGGGTGAAGGAGGTCAAGCGTCCTCCTCTCTAGCGGTGATCCACACAGCAGGGTTGCGACGACGCTCCTCAAAACTCCAGGCCTACTCTGAGGGGGAGAGGGAGAGGAGAATAGGAAGGGCAAGCAAAGACTCTAGCCTATGAGGCTGTGAATCCCTCCTATTTATAGAGATCCCGTGTCAAAACCCTAATGGGTCCTTTCCCTAGTGGGTATTGGATCTGCATCCAATAAGACAAGGGCTCCGTCGGATATCTCATATCCGAACCTCTACTCATCGCAATGCCTACCATATGTGTGTGACCCTCTAGGCCCAATATCGAGCTGGCCGTGAGTCATACCTGTCAGAACTCCTTCTAACTCAGTGAATTATTATCTCTGTAATAATTCACTCGACTCATCGACTACGGAAGTACTAGGCCACTACGCCATAGTCCCCAGACGATACAGGGGAATCCAATCCATTGGACCTGTCTGTCCTCAGTTACCATGTACCTATAGTCCCTCATCCATCTAATATCCCAGAGACCGTATATCGAGCATGGTGCTGTCAGACCCATACGGTTTCTACTCGAGTCTCGCTCTAATCGGATTCTCCCGGAGAACTCTTTCTCTCTCAACCCGAATGACCCTGGCCAGGGATTTGTCTGAGCAAGAACACATGGGATATTCCTCTCATGATGCCGAGAGTGGATGATCCTCTGTCGACACTCAATAGCCCTCATAAGGTCGACTACCACTCCCAATGACCAGCTGTACTAGATCTGGGAACAGCCAAACCTATAAGTCTGGTATCAAAGAGTGGAGCACTCATACAGGACATCCTTGGTGTCTCAAGTCTAAGGACCAGATACACCACTAGGACTACGGAATCGCTGTCTGACAATAAGGCATCATCAACCATCCAGCATTCCGTAAGCGGATCAATCAGTGAACTCATTCTCCAATGAGCACCTGTACTGTATCCCTAGTGTCCCTACACGAGCAGCTATGAGACCAGCTGCATCCATCATATGGACGGGCATACAGCACACCAGTCTATCCGGTTATCACGATGTCCCTCTCGAGTAACCTATGACCGGGATTATTTAGGATATGTGTTTAAAGGTGAATCGATCTCATTATCGTGATCTCATCACGATCCGATTCCCATTGCACAAATCCAAGGACATCACAATATATATGCATTTATGCAATAGTTATAAAGTGATATACGCCAAAATATAATAAGCAAAAAGATTATATCAAGTCACACGTGCCATCACTCACGTGATTGGCTTGCTGGGCACCTATGACTAGCAATCTCCCACTTGACCTAAAGCCAATCACCTATGTGTCTGATCCCCATCAGACTCCTGTGACGCTCAAAGACAATCTGAGACAACGACTTTATCAGTGGATCTGCAATGTTATCTTCGGATGGAACAATTCCACTACTACATCTCCTCGGGTTACGATCTCTCTTATAAGCTGGAACCTCCTCAGAACACTTCTGATGAGACCCGGGTTCCCTTATTTGAGTAATCACCCCATAGTTGTCGCAATATAAGGAAGTCGACTTGTCGCTATCTGTATCGACTCCCAAATCTGTGATGAACTTCTTCACCCAGACTCCCTCCTTTGCTGCATCCGATGCAGCAATGTACTCCGCCTCTGTGGTCGAGTCAGAAGTGGTATCTTGCTTGGAACTCTTCCAGCACACTGCTCCTCCATTCAAGGTGTACACATACCCTGAATTCGACTTGCTATCATCGACATCAGACTGAAAACTTGAGTCAGTGTAGCCTTCAACCTTAAGGCTATTACCTCCATATACTAGTAAAAGATCCTTAGTCATTCTCAAGTACTTAAGGATACACTTTACTGCTTTCCAGTGCTCCAAGCCTGGATCTGCCTGATACCTGCTCGTGACACTCAGAGCATGCGCTATATCAGGCCTAGTACATAGCATGGCATACATGATAGACCCTATTGCTGAGGCATAAGGTATCATATCCATGTTTGCCCTTTCTTCTGGAGTCTTTGGGGACATACTCGTAGAAAGCGATATCCCATGTCTCATCGGTATGAGACCTCTTTTGGAATTTTCCATGCCAAACCTTTTGACAATAGTTTCTATGTACCTGGACTGGGACAAGCCAAGCATCCTTTTGGATCTATCTTTATAGATTCTAATCCCCAAGATATAAGATGCTTCTCCTAAGTCCTTCATGGAGAAGTGTCTAGATAACCAAGCCTTTATTGTGGATAGCATTCCTATGTCATTCCCAATGATGAGGATGTCATCCACATATAACACCAAAAAGCTAATAGCGCTCCCACTTACCTTTCTGTATACACAAGGCTCATCTTCGTTCTTAACGAAGTCATAAGATCTGATTGCCTCATCAAATCTTATGTTCCAACTTCGGGAAGCTTGCTTTAGTCCATAAATGGATCTAAGCAACCTACACACCTTATCTGGGCAGTTCTTGGACACGAATCCCTCAGGTTGCATCATATACACCTCCTCCTCCAGGTTCCCGTTGAGGAATACGGTTTTCACATCCATCTGCCAGATCTCATAATCATAGTGTGCTGCAATAGCCAATATAATTCTGATGGATTTTAGCATTGCTACGGGTGAGAAAGTTTCGTCGTAGTCAACACCTTGCCTTTGACGATACCCCTTAGCCACTAGCCTTGCTTTATAGGTCTCTACCTTTCCATCTACTCCGATCTTTTTCTTAAAGATCCACTTGCAACCGATGGGTACAATACCTTCGGGTGCATCAACTAGGTTCCAAACCTTATTGGAGTACATAGAATCCATCTCAGAATTCATGGCTTCTTTCCACTTCCCGGAGTCTATACTCATAATAGCCTCCTCGTAGGTCTGAGGATCAATATCCTCTACATCCTCTGCTCTAATATGTCCCACATATCTCTCAGGAGGATGGGATACTCTATCAGACCTGCGTAAAGTTGAAACTTGTGTATTAGATACCTGAACAGACTCGGGCTGTAGAGTGGTGCTTGAGCTTGGTTCTCCAACCTCGCTCAATTCTATCATTCTCCCACTGTCTCCGTCAAGAATGTGTTCCTTCTCAAGGAACACTGCTCTCTTAGCTACAAAGACCTTTTGGTCCTCGAGATGATAGAAGTAATACCCATAAGTTTCCTTGGGGTATCCCACAAATTTACATCGCCCTGTCCTTGATTCTAACTTATCGGGGTTGTGTCTTTTAACATGGGCAGAGCAGCCCCAAATCTTAACTACTTTAAGATCAGGCTTCTTCCCTTTCCATATCTCATATGGTGTAGACACCACCGACTTGTTGAATCTCGGATTTTGATGATGAAGTCAATTGTCATTTGTTATCTAATCTATGTGTTGAGATAAGTGTGCAGGATTAACTACGATAAGAGTAAGACAAGCAGCAGGTGTTGCGCCGGAGTCAAGATAATGATCACGTTGGGAGTTCGAGAGTTCGACGGAAGTTCGGACGGTCGTCGGAGGTTCAGCGAGAACAGATCCGAGAAGTCCAGAAGCTTGCCAAGCGAAGCTCGTCGGAACTCGCCAAGTGGATCGTCGCAAAGTCCAGGAGTATGCCGGATGTCCGCAGAAGGATCACCGAGGGTTATCGGTTGATCGACGGAAGTTGGCCGGAAACTCGCCGGAAGAAGCGATTGACGCATCGGAGCAAAGCTGCAGAAGTTGTCTTAGAGTTAATCGTAGTTAGCATGATGATTAAGCATGAAAATGGGAGGTGATCCCATTAGCTTAATCTTGGGGCAATTGGGCCCCTGAAAAGATTCAAAGTGGGCCGAATGGAGTGAACCATTCGGACCCTGATTGCACCAGGAGGTGCAACCGCCCCAGCCAGGAGGTGCAACCGCCTGGGCTGTGGGGTTGGGAGGTGCAACCGCCCCAGCCAGGAGGTGCAACCGCCAGGGCTGCGAGGCTGGGAGGTGCAACCGCTCCAACCGAGAGGTGCAACCGCCCAGAGCTCAGTCTTCGAGCTAGACTGGGCGGTGCAACCTCCTCTGCCAAGAGGTAGCACCGCCAGAGCTCAAGTTTCGAGCTCTGCCAGGCGATGCAACCACCGAGCTCAGTCTTCGAGCTCTGGCAGAGAGGTGCATCAGCCTGAGCTCAGTCTCGAGCTCTGCCAGGTGATGCAATCACCGAGCTCAGTCTTCGAGCTTTGGCAGAGAGGTGGATCAGCCTGAGCTCAGCTTGGAGCTCTGCCAGGTGATGCAACCACCGTGCTCAGTTTCGAGCTCTGCCAGGTGATGCAATCACCAAGCTCAGTCTTCGAGCTCTGCCAGGTGATGCAACCATCGAGCTCAGTCTTCGAGCTCTGGCAGAGAGAAGCAATCGGCAGAGCTCAGTCTTCGAGCTCTGCCAGGCGGTGCCACCTCTCCAGTCAAGAGGTGCAACCGCCTGATCTCAGAATTCTGGGATTTGATCGATTTGATCGTTTTGAGCTCGGATTTTGAATTGGGTTGGGGCCTATAAATACCCCACCCATTCAGCACTGAAAAGATACAGACCTACACCGAAATCTTGATCTTTTCTGTGATTCTAAGAGCTCAAAAGTGTTGTAAAGCCTTTAAGTCTCCTCCTTCTGTTCTTCAAGTTTTCAATTGTAAAGTGAGGAGAGAAAGGTCTGTAAAGGTTGTCTCCTAAGCCTGTCAAAAGGAGAGAAACTGTAAGAGGGAAGTTTGGCCTTCGCCCATTGAAGGAAGGCACCTAGTTGACGTCGGCAACCTCATCGGTGGAGGAAGCCAAAAGTGGAGTAGGTCAAGGCTGACCGAACCACTCTAAATCTCTGGTTTGCGTTTATTTTCGAGCACTTTATCATTACTGCAAACCTCCCTCATCACTACTGCTCTCTGCGCTTTCACGAACAAGTTCTAAGTGCTGTTCTTCCAAATCTGCATTCAGACGTAAATTCGTATTTTCATACATTACAGTTTACGTTTACGTTTGATTCTGCAGAACTGTTTTCCGTGCTTTTACGAACGAGCTTCTTTGCAGTTTACGCTTACATTTTAATCCTATTAATAACTGCAATCTGTCCTTTACGATTTTACGAACGAGTTTCAACATTTAGACGTAAAACTGCATTCAGACGTAAATCGGCTTTCCTCGCTCAATCATCAGATTTCAGTTCACGTTTACGTCTTGTTTTCAACTGCATACTGCCTTCTGCGATTATACAAACGAGTTTCAAAGTTTAGACGTAAATCTGTGTCTAGACGTAAAACTGCGTTTAGACGTAAAACTGCATTTAGACGTAAAACTGCGTTTAGACGTAAATCTGCGTTTAGACGTAAAACTGCGTTTAGACGTAAATATGCGTTTAGACGTAAATCTGCGTTTAGACGTAAATCTGCGTTTAGACGTAAATCTGAGTTTAGACGCAAAACTGCGCTTAGACGCAAAACTGCGCTTAGACGCAAAACTGCGCTTAAACGCAATCTGCGCTTAGACGCAAACTGCACTTAGATACAAACTGAGAATTTGCTTTTGCATCATAATAGTTTTTGAACGAACGCAGCTTTTGGTTTTTAAATTATTGTAAGATTTCCGCTGCACTAATTCACCCCCCCCCCCTCTTAGTGCTCTCGATCCTAACAATTGGTATCAGAGCAAGGTTAACTCTCTAAAGGATTAAAACCCAAGAGAGATGGCATACGCCGGAAACCAAGAGGGGCATTCGATTACACGTCCACCCATGTTCAGTGGAACGGACTACACTTACTGGAAGA
This sequence comes from Musa acuminata AAA Group, assembly GCF_036884655.1. Lineage (NCBI taxonomy): Eukaryota > Viridiplantae > Streptophyta > Magnoliopsida > Zingiberales > Musaceae > Musa > Musa acuminata. The sequence continues at coordinate 17,719,562 of NC_088355.1, read as the reverse complement.
CCCGAATGAGGATCTTTCTTATCTCTATGGATTTTGAACTGTGGAACCTTGTTGAAAATGGATTTTCAAAATCTTCTCTTCCAATGATTGATTGGAACGATTTAGAAAAAAAGGCTTTCGCTCTTAATGCAAAGGCTATGAATGCCTTATTTTGCGCACTTGATAAAAACGAGTTTAATCGTGTTTCAACTTGCGAAACTGCTTTTGATATTTGGCACACACTTGAAGTGACCCACGAGGGCACAAGTAGAGTGAAGGAGTCAAAAATCAATCTGTTGCTGCATTCTTTTGAACTTTTCCGAATGAAACCGAGTGAAACCATTGGCGACATGTTTACCCGTTTCACGGATGTCGTCAACGGTCTAAAAGGACTCGGAAAGAGCTTTTCAGATTTTGAGCTTGTTAATAAGATACTAAGATCCCTTCCTAAAAGTTGGGATCCTAAAGTCACCGCCATTCAAGAGGCAAAAGATCTGCGAAATTTCCCTCTTGAAGAACTAATCGGGTCATTAATGACCTACGAAATGACCTGCAAAGCTCATGAAGAGCAAGAAGACATCCTTCCAAAGAACAGGAAGGATATGACACTTAAAACTTCTGAATGCCACTTGAGAGAAAACTCAAGTGATGAGGATTGTGACGATGACTTGGCACTTTTGACAAGAAAGTTTAAGAAATTCTTCAAAAGAAACAAGTTTAAAAACGATGTGAAAAATAAACTTGAACCCAAGAAGGACCAAGTAATCTGCTACGAATGTAAAAAGCCAGGACACTACAAGAGTGATTGTCCCCAAGTCAAGAAAAGAACAACAAAGAAGAAGGCGCTCCAAGCAACATGGGATGATTCGAGCGCATCTGAGGAAGAGGAGTCCAACACCGAGCAAGTTGCTCATTACGCCTTTATGGCCATCGAAGAGGAGGTAACGGATTTATTAGATGCTGATTTATCTTTCGATGAATTATTAAATGCCTTCCATGATTTATTTGATGAATGCAAAGTTATAAATAGAAAATACAAGTTGCTAAAAAAAGTACATGATAATCTTACTTGTGAGTTTGATAAGTTAAAAGTCGAACATCATGGTAGTTTAAATTCATGTATCAAATGTCATGATTTAGAAACTATACAAAAAGAAAACTTGCTACTTAAGGACACCTTGAAGAAATTCGAGGTTGGTAGCAAGTCATTAAACATGATCCTTACAAACAAGGGTCATGCTCCCAAAAGAAGTGGGATTGGATTTGTGAGGAGTCCTCACCGAAATCCAACTACCTTTGTAAAAGGCCCCATCTTACATGTTCAACACCAAACCAAGTGCAACTTTTGTTACAAATCTGGACACAAGACACATTGTTGTCCATTTAAGAAAATAAGTCCAAACAAATTAATTTGGGTTCCTAAAGGAACCATGATAAACTCTATGCAACATGATAGAAAATGTAGATCTATTTATGAGGCACCCAAAAGCAAATGGGTTCCTAAAGATCATCCCTTCCTATAAAAACATTAAAAGTCTAGGCCGGAGCAAGAAATAATTTTCTGCTCCTTGACTCTCAATGGTCATAAACCAAGAATCAAAAAGGAACTCACAACGCTTAAGTAACAAGTGGAAGTTGTGAAATCACAAAAACGATACATTCTTATTAGAAACATATGATATCCAAATTCACATACCCCCCTGATCTTCAAAACCCGTTCATCTACGAATTAATTCTTGCAGAAACTAAATATGTCATGATCTTAAAAGGGATACCAAACAAACATACGTATGCACGTTAAAAGATCTATCTTGATCGTACAAAGAGCTTCTTCCTTAAATAAAAACTCATATGAAATCATGTAACAAACATTAATTGCTCTGAAACTCTCCTCAAGGCAAAGACTCCCTAATCAAATTATCTTAGGTGCTCACCTGCTGCAGGCGGTGGCACCTCTCCAGCTGGCGGTGGCACCTCCAGCCATCACGGGTTGCCAGAGGTTGCACCGCTCCAGCCAGAGGTGCAACCGCCAGCAAGCTCTGCCTTTTAAAACCACACTAGGGCCGGCTAAGGAACCGACCCCAACTCACCCCCATTTCCTCCTCTACTCTTCCAAGTCTCCTCCATTCCCATTTCACTCCTCTAAGCCTTCCAAATACCTCCCATTTCGGAGCAAAACATCAAGAATCCTTCCTTCTCTTGAAGATTTCACAAAGGTACTCTCTAAGAAGCTCTTAAATTCTGATTTGTTCTTCATTTACTTTAGCTCATCATCATCCCTCTAAACAGCAGTAGTAATGGGATCTAGAAGATCCTCAAGGGACAAGGGAAAGAGGAGAGTAGTAGAAGAGTTTGATCTCACTCTTTTTTATTCCAAAAACCATGCTGAAAAATTTCTCTCCTTCGAACTAAGAAGCATCAATAAGGGAAAATACGTAGATCTGAATGAACTAAGAGATGTAGAGACTATTCATTGGTTTGCAAACCTAAATCTACTTCCCATTTTGCAGATCAACGAACCCATTTATCCTAGACTAGTTAGATTGTTTTACAACAACATGCAAATAGATGATGAAGAAAGGATATCAACCTATCTCTTAGGACAACACATCTCAATCACTGATAGATTCATTTGTGATATGATAGGTATTCCCATGAAAAGCATAGGACTTTACTTTAAAGGATCATGGGATGAAAAAACTATTGAAACATCCTACGTTGAAGCCTTAGGAACAATCCTTGCCAATCCTAACATAGAATCTATTCCTAAAAGTTGTGAACATCTAATGCCCTTTAACACTAAGATACTTCATCATATCATGACTAGTATAATTCTTCCTAAGCAATACCATCATGATGAAGTGAGTCAATTGGAATTAGGAATTATGTACCTAATCATGAAAGAACGTGACATTTGTCTTGGCTATCTGATCCAACAAAACATGTTGGAATTATCTACGAAAGATATAATGCTCCCATATGGTGGAATTATTACTAGAATAATGAAAGCTTACGACATTCAAATACCGCTAGAAGAAGAAGTAATGAAATCAGATAGATTCAGCATAATAAACAAAAATCTACTTCACCGACTAAGATGTCACTATAGAAACGGTAACTGGGTTAGAATGCCTAGAAGAACTGATCCCCCTCAGCCTGAACCTGAACCTGAACCAGAGCCGGAAACCCCAGTCTTTAGGAGTACCCACTCTCCTCCGATCTGTCCCTTTGAGGAAACACATCCGGTTGAGCAAACTCACACATCATCCATCGAAGATATCGGGATTCGGATGGACCGATTTGAACAAAGACAAGAACGGCTTGAACTTCGACAAGATCAAATCCTAACCGAGCTGCAGCAAATCCATCGACAATTTGACTCTTTACTTAGGCACTTTAATCTTCCACCTCATGAATAAGCTTGTATAAACATCTGATGTTTTTGATATGACATGTTGTAAACTCCCTATGTTATTCATGAAGGACTTTGTCTTTATGGTTACCTGATATGCTGTACATATGTTACCCTGATATGGTTATCTTTGTCTGTGTAAGCATATTTGCAAACATCTCTTGTTGTTTATCTCGGTTTTTGCACTGACACTAAAAAGGTTTAAAAGCCTATGCCTTGAAAATATGAAGCAACATACCAATGAAAGTTGATAAGTCAGCTGTATGACATTGATATGGTTGCTATTGCTAATATGATACAATGCTACACTTGCTGAAATGAAAATCTTGCTATACAATATGATATAATGCTGCACTTGAAATAATTGTGTTACTACATCAAAAGCTTAACACTCAAGAATCAAACGCATTGATATTAGACATCACTTTATACGAGATCATGTCTCTAATCATGATGTAACCATAGAGATTATTGATGTGTCCGAATACTTAAACTAGTTAAAATTATTTTTCGAATGTTATTACTATTACATGCCTTGACAACGCTTGATCAAATAACATGTTATGTGACAAATATTTTTAACCAAATGCATGCAAAAAGTTCATTTTTCGGGTTGTATGCTAAAAATGGGATGTTCCCGTACACTCTTATGAAAACTCTTTGAAAAATGACTTTCCTCCGTCAAGCAAAAACAATAAAGAGATATATGTGTCATGACTTCCTTTATATGCTTGATAATGCTATCATGCTTTTTGTTGATGACAAAGGGGGAGAAACATATGAATTGATAAACACTATGTCATAACTGAACTGCCATAATCATATCTATGTCATAGTTGCAAATACTTAAGTGATGCTATAAACAATGTTATGCCATCCTTGCATCACCAAGAGATATGTGAACATGTGCTATAGTTTGCATCAAATCTTGATTTGATATTCTATATTGTGAAGAAAATGCAAACTTGCTAGAAAATCTCAAATGTGTGCATCATGTAAAAAGTCCTTCGTAGCTTTATATGATTACATGATGAATGGTTACAAACACTATCATACAAACTTGATGATGTATGTCATGCCTTGACATAATTCTTGAAGAGATACATCATGATGGACATCATGATGGGAGCATTGATAAGTTTAACTGATCTAACTTATCAATACGTCACTTGAATTCTTAGGTCTTGAATTCAAGGTTGACTTATCTCAACTATGGCATATAGATAGGGGGAGTTAAGGACAACTCCTTTATCAATTGATTGTCATCATCAAAAAGGGGGAGATTGTTGAATCTCGGATTTTGATGATGAAGTCAATTGTCATTTGTTATCTAATCTATGTGTTGAGATAAGTGTGCAGGATTAACTACGATAAGAGTAAGACAAGCAGCAGGTGTTGCGCCGGAGTCAAGATCATGATCACGTTGGGAGTTCGAGAGTTCGACGGAAGTTCGGACGGTCGTCGGAGGTTCAGCGAGAACAGATCCGAGAAGTCCAGAAGCTTGCCAAGCGAAGCTCGTCGGAACTCGCCAAGTGGATCGTCGCAAAGTCCAGGAGTATGCTGGATGTCCGCAGAAGGATCACCGAGGGTTATCGGTTGATCGATGGAAGTTGGCCGGAAACTCGCCGGAAGAAGCGATTGACGCATCGGAGCAAAGCTGCAGAAGTTGTCTTAGAGTTAATCGTAGTTAGCATGATGATTAAGCATGAAAATGGGAGGTGATCCCATTAGCTTAATCTTGGGGCAATTGGGCCCCTGAAAAGATTCAAAGTGGGCCGAATGGAGTGAACCATTCGGACCCTGATTGCACCAGGAGGTGCAACCGCCCCAGCCAGGAGGTGCAACCGCCTGGGCTGTGGGGTTGGGAGGTGCAACCGCCCCAGCCAGGAGGTGCAACCGCCAGGGCTGCGAGGCTGGGAGGTGCAACCGCTCCAGCCGAGAGGTGCAACCGCCCAGAGCTCGTCTTCGAGCTAGACTGGGCGGTGCAACCTCCTCTGCCAAGAGGTAGCACCGCCAGAGCTCAAGTTTCGAGCTCTGCCAGGCGATGCAACCACCGAGCTCAGTCTTCGAGCTCTGGCAGAGAGGTGCATCAGCCTGAGCTCAGTCTCGAGCTCTGCCAGGTGATGCAATCACCGAGCTCAGTCTTCGAGCTTTGGCAGAGAGGTGGATCAGCCTGAGCTCAGCTTGGAGCTCTGCCAGGTGATGCAACCACCGAGCTCAGTTTCGAGCTCTGCCAGGTGATGCAATCACCAAGCTTAGTCTTCGAGCTCTGCCAGGTGATGCAACCATCGAGCTCAGTCTTCGAGCTCTGGCAGAGAGAAGCAATCGGCAGAGCTCAGTCTTCGAGCTCTGCCAGGCGGTGCCACCTCTCCAGTCAAGAGGTGCAACCGCCTGATCCCAGAATTCTGGGATTTGATCGATTTGATCGTTTTGAGCTCGGATTTTGAATTGGGTTGGGGCCTATAAATACCCCACCCATTCAGCACTGAAAAGATACAGACCTACACCGAAATCTTGATCTTTTCTGTGATTCTAAGAGCTCAAAAGTGTTGTAAAGCCTTTAAGTCTCCTCCTTCTGTTCTTCAAGCTTTCAATTGTAAAGTGAGGAGAGAAAGGTCTGTAAAGGTTGTCTCCTAAGCCTGTCAAAAGGAGAGAAACTGTAAGAGGGAAGTTTGGCCTTCGCCCATTGAAGGAAGGCACCTAGTTGACGTCGGCAACCTCATCGGTGGAGGAAGCCAAAAGTGGAGTAGGTCAAGGCTGACCGAACCACTCTAAATCTCTGGTTTGCGTTTATTTTCGAGCACTTTATCATTACTGCAAACCTCCCTCATCACTACTGCTCTCTGCGCTTTCACGAACAAGTTCTAAGTGCTGTTCTTCCAAATCTGCATTCAGACGTAAATTCGTATTTTCATACATTACAGTTTACGTTTACGTTTGATTCTGCAGAATTGTTTTCCGTGCTTTTACGAACGAGCTTCTTTGCAGTTTACGCTTACATTTTAATCCTATTAATAACTGCAATCTGTCCTCTACGATTTTACGAACGAGTTTCAACATTTAGACGTAAAACTGCATTCAGACGTAAATCGACTTTCCTCGCTCAATCATCAGATTTCAGTTCACGTTTACGTCTTGTTTTCAACTGCATACTGCCTTCTGCGATTATACAAACGAGTTTCAAAGTTTAGACGTAAATCTGCGTCTAGACGTAAAACTGCGTTTAGACGTAAATCTGCGTTTAGACGTAAAACTGCGTTTAGACGTAAAACTGCGTTTAGACGTAAATCTGCGTTTAGACGTAAAACTACGTTTAGACGTAAATCTGCGTTTAGACGTAAATCTGCGTTTAGACGTAAATCTGCGTTTAGACGTAAATCTGAGTTTAGACGCAAAACTGCGCTTAGACGCAAAACTGCGCTTAAACGCAATCTGCGCTTAGACGCAAACTGCACTTAGATACAAACTGAGAATTTGCTTTTGCATCATAATAGTTTTTGAACGAACGCAGCTTTTGGTTTTTAAATTATTGTAAGATTTCCGCTGCACTAATTCACCCCCCCCCTCTTAGTGCTCTCGATCCTAACACGACTTAGTTGGAACTCTGTTCAGAAGGTAAGCTGCGGTTTCTAGGGCATATCCCCAGAATGAGATGGGTAGGTCAGCGAAACTCATCATGGACCGTACCATATTTAATAATGTACGATTTCTCCTTTCAGAGACACCATTGAGCTGAGGTGTATAAGGAGGTGTCCATTGGGATAATATCCCATGGTCCTTGAGGAAGTGAGTAAACTCTGTACTTAAGTACTCACCTCCTCGATCTGATCGAAGAGTTTTGATACTCTTTCCAGTCTGGTTCTCCACCTCATTCTTATACTCTCTTAATTTCTCAAAGGCCTCGGACTTGTACTTCATTAAGTACACATATCCATACCTTGAGAAATCATCAGTAAATGTAATGAAGTAGGAGTAACCTCCAATGGCATGAGTTGACATGGGTCAACATACATCACTATGTATGAGTTCTAACAACTCAGTGGCTCTCTCTCCAGTTCCACTAAATGGAGAGTTGGTCAGTTTTCCACGAATGCAAGGCTCACAAGTTGCATATGACACATAGTCGAATGGATCTAGATATCCATCATTTAGCAACTTTTGAATCCTTCTTTCATGGATGTGACCTAGCCTACAATGCCACAGGTATGCACTGTTCAACTCATCTCTTTTCCTTTTGGACACATTTATATTCATGATATGTGGAGTGGTGTCTAACATAAATAAACCATTATGCAATGTTCCTTTCGTGATGATCTTATCATCTAATAATATCGAACAACCATTGTTCTCAAAAACAAATTTATATCCACTAACTGTTAAACATGAAATGGAGATAATGTTTTTGATAATAGAAGGAACAAAATAACATGCATCTAATGCAATAAAAGCTCCACTAGGCAGATGTAGGGCGACCTCGCCAACAGCTAATACAGCAACTTTTGCTCCATTACCCATCTTGAGGTCCATCTCGCCTCTCTCTAGTCTCCTAGGCCTTGCCAGAACCTGCAACGAATTGCATATATGATAAGCACTACCGGTATCTAATACCCATGTGTTATCATAAGAGTCTGACAAATGGAGACTGATCATGAATGTACCTGAAGCTTCATCAAGCTTTTGTTTCGCCCTTTCTGCAAGGTACTCTTTGCAGTTTCTCTTCCAGTGCCCATCTTTACCACAGTGGAAGCACTGGCCTTTGTCCTTTGTTGGGTCTTTCTTAGCAACCTTTGCTTTACCTTGTTTGCCCTTGCCCTTTCCCTTCTTAAGGGACCTTTCTGCTTTCCTTTTCTTTCTGGTCTCACCAGTGTAGAGAACTGGCTTCTCTTTCTTAATAGTACTCTCTGCCTCCCTCAACATATTGAGGAGCTCTGGGAGAGTCACCTCAAGCTTGTTCGTATTAAAATTCATTATGAACTGTGAAAAGGAATCTGGTAGGGACTGAAGCACAATGTCCACACACAAGTTATCCTCTAGGACCATTCCTAGACCTGTGAGTTTCTCTATCCACTCAATCATCTTTAGGACATGGTTCTGAACCGGTGTCCCCTCAGTCATCCTAGCGCGGAAAAGGCTCTTGGATATCTCATATCGTTGAGTCCTTCCCTGTTCCTCAAACAATTTACGGACATGTAGGAGAATGGATCTGGCATCCATCTTTTCATGTTGTCTCTGTAACTCTGAAGTCATAGAGCCCAACATATAGCACTGAGCAAGAGTGGAGTCATCAATGTACTTCACGTAGCGAGCGATCTCATCCTCGCTTGCCCCTTCTTCGGGCGTAGGCATCACTGTATCAAGGACGTACACGATTTTCTCCGCTGTGAGAACAATTCTCAAGTTACGGAGCCAATCCGTATAATTTGGACCAGTGAGGCGGTTGACATCAAGTATGCCACGTAAGGGATTTGAAAGCGACATTTTCTGAAAATAAAGATGTAGCAAAAATGAATAACATGCAGATTTTGCAAGAAATAAACTATCAAGATATGGACTTCTATCTTAATATGCTCCCACTATTTTACTAACGAGTCACGCGACACCCTCAGCACGTGAAACGGAAGTCTCCGGCAGACTTCTAGTGGGGATCAGGATCCAATCAGCGTCTTAGTGTAACCTCGAGGGACTCGACCAATCACACTAAGCCTAAAAGGTAGACAACTCTTGCCGATCACAACTCCTTGTGATTCCCGTCCTGTTCGGCCTCCGAATCACCATGGCCTCGAGGGACTCGACCAACCATGATGCTCGGTTAAGTCAACACCTTCGTTACAAGATGAGTCTGATTTGATGATATACCCTCGAGGGACTCGACCAAGCATATCATGCCCTCAGGTCACCGGTGACATCTCTATGTCGTAAGCAAGATAGCGAATCGCGATATAGGTGAGTCTCGAGGGACTCGACCAACTCAACCTACACCGGGATTCGGTTCCTACTCATAACGATGGAAGGCCACGTGGGTCAATCTAATTGCCTCACGTTTACCGACTTAATATTATCGAGAGATGTTTCTATGATTTGGTCTCCTAATATGACATGTCACACATATGCATATTTAATATATATCTACATCGCATGCAAATATATATACATATCTAGTATGTGTATAAGCAATCACACCAGATGATCATGGACCACAACCTAATATGATTAGGCCCGAGCCAGTAGGCCTAATCACTCACATCAAGATCTATATGTGCAACGGTGCATCTCCATGCCTTGTGATCGTCCATCTCGTCCTCGTCGGTTCCGTCGACATCTTGATGCATCTCCATGCATCACGATCGTCCGTCTCGTGGGTCCCGCTATGGCATCCACGCTCCCGCTGCGCCTCCTCATGTGATTACAACTTAATCATAGGCACGCAGGCCCGACAATAAACGAAAAATATAATGGAGGTTCGCAGACCTCAATAATAATAATCACAAGTACACACATCACACGGTCCATGATCATCCGTCCACACATCATACATCACATGTATAAATAATCATCATCATGTAGGACTACTAGATAATAATAAAAATAATAATCAACTAAACCTTTTAATTAATTAATATTTTCTGAAATCAGGGATATATAGGGAATTTCTCAATTCCTAAGGGTATTTTCGTAATTTGGACAAAAGACAGAAACTGGAATTTCTCAAATTCCGAGGGGCAAAACTATCTTTTGCCCAGAAAACCCTAATACCCTTTTCCCCCTTGCTGCTGCGCCGCCGCCGCCGCCACTCTGCTGGCGGCGGCCTGTGCGGCGAGGGCGAGGGCATTGCCCTCGCCTGCAGGTGGCACGCCCGCTGGGGTCGCTGCCGCTGCAGGTGGGCGCCCCCGCGGGCGCCGCCGCCTCCGCGGGCGGTTCTGCCCGCGAGTCAGCGCCCGCAGGTGGTGCTGTCTCGCTGGCGGCCGCCCCTGCGGGGTTTTTGCCCGTGGGAGCAGCGGCCACAGGCGCCGCTGCCCTGCGGTGCCTCAGCCCGCGCTGCTGCCCCGCGGCGCCTCTGCCCGCGGGCTCAGTGGCCGCAGGCGCTTCTACCGAGCGGGCTGCCAGCCCCGCCGGCCGCAAGCCTGCTGCAAGCAGACCGCCGGCCGGCTGCTGCAGGCACAGCGCTTGCGCATGCGCCGGCGCTGTGCTGCCTGGCTGCGGCTGCGGCTGGCTGCAGGCATGCAGATCGAGGGCAGCAACTGTTGCTGCCCTTCCTTGCTTTTGCGTCAACGATTTTGACGTCAATATTCTTCCTAAACACAACACACGCAGTTCAAAAAACCAATCATTCGCACGAACAACCTGGCTCTGATACCACTGTTGGGAAATCATAGGGGGCGACATCATATGCGCAGCGGAAGAACAAGAAAACAAAAATCCCCGATTCCCAAAAGGATGTTCATCGTCGTGCGAAGATTGGTGCGCAAAATCCGCAAAAAACACAAAACTGCGTATAGAGATTGTGTTACCTAGGGAGATCGTATATCCCTGTTTCCTTGCAGATCCTTAGGAGAGGGTGAAGGAGGTCAAGCGTCCTCCTCTCTAGCGGTGATCCACACAGCAGGGTTGCGACGACGCTCCTCAAAACTCCAGGCCTACTCTGAGGGGGAGAGGGAGAGGAGAATAGGAAGGGCAAGCAAAGACTCTAGCCTATGAGGCTGTGAATCCCTCCTATTTATAGAGATCCCGTGTCAAAACCCTAATGGGTCCTTTCCCTAGTGGGTATTGGATCTGCATCCAATAAGACAAGGGCTCCGTCGGATATCTCATATCCGAACCTCTACTCATCGCAATGCCTACCATATGTGTGTGACCCTCTAGGCCCAATATCGAGCTGGCCGTGAGTCATACCTGTCAGAACTCCTTCTAACTCAGTGAATTATTATCTCTGTAATAATTCACTCGACTCATCGACTACGGAAGTACTAGGCCACTACGCCGTAGTCCCCAGACGATACAGGGGAATCCAATCCATTGGACCTGTCTGTCCTCAGTTACCATGTACCTATAGTCCCTCATCCATCTAATATCCCAGAGACCGTATATCGAGCATGGTGCTGTCAGACCCATACGGTTTCTACTCGAGTCTCGCTCTAATCGGATTCTCCCGGAGAACTCTTTCTCTCTCAACCCGAATGACCCTGGCCAGGGATTTGTCTGAGCAAGAACACATGGGATATTCCTCTCATGATGCCGAGAGTGGATGATCCTCTATCGACACTCAATAGCCCTCATAAGGTCGACTACCACTCCCAATGACCAGTTGTACTAGATCTGGGAACAACCAAACCTATAAGTCTGGTATCAAAGAGTGGAGCACTCATACAGGACATCCTTGGTGTCTCAAGTCTAAGGACCAGATACACCACTAGGACTACGGAATCGCTGTCTGACAATAAGGCATCATCAACCATCCAGCATTCCGTAAGCGGATCAATCAGTGAACTCATTCTCCAATGAGCACCTGTACTGTATCCCTAGTGTCCCTACACGAGCAGCTATGAGACCAGCTGCATCCATCATATGGACGGGTATACAGCACACCAGTCTATCCGGTTATCACGATGTCCCTCTCGAGTAACCTATGACCGGGATTATTTAGGATATGTGTTTAAAGGTGAATCGATCTCATTATCGTGATCTCATCACGATCCGATTCCCATTGCACAAATCCAAGGACATCACAATATATATGCATTTATGCAATAGTTATAAAGTGATATACGCCAAAATATAATAAGCAAAAAGATTATATCAAGTCACACGTGTCATCACTCACGTGATTGGCTTGCTGGGCACCTATGACTAGCATTACTTCCTTACTTGAAAAAGATATCTTCCAATGGTCGGACAGAGCCTCCACTACCTTCGACAAACTTAAGGCAACCATAACAATGACGCCGGTGCTAGCGCTACCAGATTTCAACTGACCCTTCATCATTGAGGCCGATGCATCTAGAGACAGAATGGGAGACGTTCTCATCCAAGATGGTTGACCACTCACATACATTAGCAAGGCATTGTCTCCCCCCTATCAAAACATGTTAACATATGATAAGGAGATGCTCGCCATTGTGCACGCAACAACGAGGTGGAGATCGTACTTGATCAAGCGATGCTTTCAAATCAAGACCAATCATAAAAGCTTAAAATATCTCTTGGAGCGGAAGATATCTTCCCCCGAGCAGCAAAAATGGGTAACAAAGGTTCTTGGATATGATTATGAAATAACTTACAAAAAGGGGAAAGAGAATGTTGTTGCAGATGCGCTTTTACGGCTACCTAAGCAAGCTGAATTTTGGCCATTTCACTTTCGACTAGTGACTTCCATGAGGATATTAAGATGGAATGACAAGAAGATTCAGAGACCAGTAAGATCATAAAAAAATTGGAGGAAGCACCAAGCTCTGTGGCTCATTACAATTGGGACTCAAAAGAATTACACTATAAGGGATGCATTATGCTTGTGACAAATTCTACTTGCATCTTCACAAGTAGATTTTGGACAAAGTTATTCCATATGCAGGGTATTAAATTGAAAAAGAGTATCCACAAACCGATGGCCAGATGAAAGTTGTAAATAGGTGCTTGGAGACAGCCCAAAGCAACCTACCAAATAAGATTACCCAAGGAGAACTCTAGACCCAGCCAAGTGTCATTATTGATCGACGGATCGTGACTTGACGACGACGACCCACTAATGAAGTGCTAATACAGTGGGCAAATCTACCAATAGAAGATGCCACTTGGGAGAACTATGACGACTTGAAGATCAAATTCCTAGAATTCATGAATCATCAGCCTCGAGGACAAGGTTGATTTGAAGAGGGCGGGTCTGTTAGGACTCTAGCTTGGAGAGTCCTAATTGATAGGGACACTCATGTAAAACCTACTTAAGCCGACCCTTATTAAAGAGGTGAAGAGGCCGGCTAGGGTTAGGAGGTTGTTTCTTAGAGAAGAATAAGGAGTTGTAAAGGAATAGGTGTCTTGGGTAGGAGTCCTATTAGGAGTTGGTTAGAAGTAGGAGTCTTGAGTAGGAGTCCTATTAGGAGTTAGGGTTTAGAAGCCATATAAATAGTCATGTATTCCTCCTCTTTTCATAAGCAATAGATGAATCTTTTATGTTGCCTTTGAGTAGCAATTTGGAGGGAGGAACCCCTATAGAGTTCTAAGGAGGCCGATCTCCTAAAAAGATCAACCCCAAGTTTAGAATCTGCAAGGGTTCTAACAATATGCCATACTTGAGAAAAGACATTCTTGAATTCAAGTCCTTTGAAGTCAAGAAACAAACTGATAAGATAAGTTCATTAAACTTATCAATATGCACATCATGATTCCTATCATGATCTAACATTCTCAAAACACGATGCCAAGTATTTCTCCCCCTTTGTCATCAACAAAAAGGAGAACAATTCAACAATGCAAGTGTGGTAAAAAGAATCAAGCAAGTTTCACACTCAAAAGTTATATCATTAAATGTTATCAACATTAAAGCGATAGATTCTAACTTCTTCCCCTTTGTCATCACGTTTTGCATGAAAAAGAGAAAAGAAGGTAAGGAGGGAATCCATTAAGAACTAAATTTGTGAAATGATTTGAATCAAGTAAAAAAAAATGATAAATAAGTTTTTGTTAAAACATGCTTTCATTTTGACAAAGAGAAGGGATTCATGAAAAAGATCGAGATATCCATATGAAATCAAATCCCCACGAAAATTATCACACACATGCTTTCATTATGACACACGAGAAAGGATTCGTTAAAACATGCTTTCATTATCACACATGAAAATTCATCTTTCAAGGATTAAGATATCCATTGGAATTCTTTTAATTTTCATGAGAAGAATTCATGGGAGAGGAGTATCACATGAAGGAGAAATTCATGAATAAAACTTCATATTGAGAAGAGCATTACATCAAATCTATTTCTCATTAAAAATTCATAAGAGTTAAATCCGTGAGAGATGCATTTGTCAATGACTTCCATGTATCAAACATCAAGATATGTATAAACACTTCATGCATTTATAAAATGTTTCATCATAGCCTTTCATCACTACTTGCATGAGGTAATATCATTAGTGCTTGTAGCACTCAAAAGTTAAGAATCCAATATATGATTAAAACTTTTCAATATTCAATAGAGATCATAATCATCAGTGTTGAATCTCGTATTTTAATGATGAAACCAATTGATAAGTGTTTATGATTTGATCTGCATTTTGAGTGACGTAGGATGCTTCAATCAGGGAGAGACATTTAAAGTAGGAAGAATCATGTTGGGCCAGAGAAACATGTCAGAAGATTGGATATCACGCAAAAGGATCGGTCGACGTATCGATAGAAGGCTTTGAGCCATGGTTTAGGGCATCGGGCCATGGTTTCAGGCATCGGGCCAAGAAGAGCGAATATTGTGCCAAGGATATCGAAGTTGCAGAGGTCAACTGGTCGATTGGGCAATAGGCCGCAAGAGAGGACGATGCGCCGAAGAATCGGATGAAGCGTCGATGGACCAATGACATGCCGGACAATATGATTCATTCTTAGTAATAATTGTCTAGATCAAAGTATGTTTTTATGTATGTAAGATTAACTATGATAGCAAGTCATAAAGCAAAATGAAGTCTTGAAGTCAAGGACACGATTTTGTTGGGAGTTCGAGAGTTTATCGGAAATCCGACCATTGGTTGGAAGTTCTATCAAAATTGACCAAGAAGTCCAGGAGCTTGCTAAAGAAGCTCTTCAAAACTTGCCAAGAAGATCATCGTGAAGTCTAGGAGCTTGATGGGAGTCCATTGGAACATTGCCGAGAAATAGTTGGAAGTTCGCCGGAAGCTTACCGAAAGAAACCTAAACTTACAGACTTTGTTTACTTGAGTAAATGTCTTAAAATTCATAGTCAGCACATAATTGAGATTAGAATTGGGCCAACCCAATTAGGGAACAGTTGGGCCAACCCAATCAGGGAACAGTTGGGCCAAGTTTGGGCTATGTTGGGCCAAGAGAAAGGCCTAAACAGTGACCAAACATGTGGAACCGTAGTGGCACAATCTCCGAGATTGTGTTAGGCGATGGTACCACCCAGACACAGTCTTCTAGTTGGTGGTACCACCAGATTGGGTGGTGGTACCGCCCAGTATCAGGCTACAGGCAGTGGTACCACCCAGTGTAGGCGGTGGTACTGCTCGTACCTTGAAATTTTGAGGGATTTGAATTTTCGCTCTATTTTTGAAGCCATTTGGGGTCTATAAATACCCTAGCTATTCCTGTATAGAGAAGCAAGAAAAGTGAACAAAAACTCTTTTTTTCTAGAGTTGAACACCCTTGTAGAGTATATAGTCCCTCCTCCTAAAATTTAGAGACCATTCTAAAGGAGAGTGTGAGAAGCTTTATAAAAAGGGGGTGTAAAGGTTCTCTCCTATGCCTGCATAAGGAGAATAGAGTTGTAAGAAGGAGGTTGATCTTTGCCTATTAAAGGAAGATTATTAGTGGATGCCGGTGTTGAATCTCGGATTTTGATGATAAAATCAATTGATGGGTTAATTGATCTAATCAATATTATTGAGTTAAGTGTGCAGGATTAACTACGATAACTAGAAAACACAAAGCAAGAATACTGGAGTCAAGTTCGATGGACATTTAAGAGTCCGAAGAATCGTCGGAGATGCTACCGGAACCAACCGAGAAGAAATCGGGAACCTGTCGGAATTTTTGGAAGTTCTCCGAAGAGATCGTCGGAGGTTCACGGAGATCACCGAGAAGGCTCGGCTACTCGTTAAAGTCATCACAAGTTCGGGAGCTTGCTGGGAGTCCGTCGGAAGAAGTTCATCGGAAAGCTCGCCGGAACAAGACTCGACGTTCGCAGTTAAAAACTTGCTTAGGATGTTTTTTTTGTTATGTAGTTCACTTGTAATTAGGATTAGGATTAAGAGATAATCCTATATCCTGGTTAGGGGCTAACTGGGCCCAAAATTAGACTTGGTTTGGGCTAAATTTGAAGCCCAACAAGTGAACCGAAGGGTCTGGCGGTGGCATCGCCCAGCACCCGAGAGCTACGCGATGGCACCTCCCAGCACTGTCAGTGTTTGACACTGACAGGAGGTGGCACCGCCACTGATAGGCAGTGGCACCGCCAGCATCGGGAACCCAAAGAGAATTCAAATTTTGGAGCCCAAATTTGAATCCTCTTGAGGCCTATAAATACCCCTCAAATCTCAATTGAGATCACAACTTTTTGAGAAGCAATTGATTGAGAGAAAGGTCTTAGAAAAGTCTTTACTAGTCTTGTTTTCAATTTGCTAGTGTTCACCTCCTTCTTTCTTGCTGAAAATCTATAAGTTGTAAGAGGCGATGGCACCTCCCAGCACTGTCAGTGTTCACCTCCTTCAATTTACAAGAGTGAACTGCTTGTAAAAAGTTGTAAGAGGGGTATTTACCCTTCCCCTTCAAGAGATTTGCTAGTGGAAGGTGGGAGCCTCATCGAAGAGGGGCCTTGCAAGTGGATGTAGGACATTTGACCGAACCACTGTAAAATCGGCGTGATCTCTGGTTTGCATTTACTTATTGTCATTTACATTACTACAAACCATTTGCACTTTAATGCTCTACTTCTTTGTCTCCGTCTTACTTATACCTTCAAGTTAAAACGCAATCGAAACGGTTTCAAACGAAAACTTTACTTTTATCGTACGAAGTTTCCGAAAGTGTAAAAATCGTCAAAAGTTTATCGCACTTTACCGCTACACTAATTCACCCCCCCCCCCACTCTTAGTGCCGCTCCGATCCTAACAATTGGTATTAGAGCTAGGCTCACTCTCATATTTGGTTTGATACCCAAGAGAGATGGCTTACTCCGGCATACATGAGGGTCATTCTGTCACATGTCCACCCTTGTTTAATGGGTCGGATTATACTTATTGGAAGACTCGTATGAGGATCTTCCTCATTTCTATGGATTTCTATGGACTATTGTTGAAAACGGATTTCAAAAATCTTCTCTTCCGATGTTTTTGCTTTAAATGCAAAGGCTATGAATGCCTTGTTTTGTGCACTAGACAAAAATGAATTTAATCGTGTTTCAATTTGTGATTCGGCTTTTGATATTTGGAGAACTCTTGAGGTCACTCATGAAGGCACTAGCCGAGTGAAAGAGTCCAAAATCAACATCCTTGTGCACTCTTACGAACTTTTCCGAATGAAACCAAGTGAGTCCATCGGAGACATGTACACCCGGTTCACGGATGTCATCAATGGACTCAAAGCTCTTGGTAAAGATTTTACTAACTTTGAACTAGTAACTAAAATCTTAAGATCCCTCCCAAAAAGTTGGGATCCAAAAGTTATGGCCATTTAAGAGGCCAAAGACCTTAAAACATTCCCTCTTGAAGAACTCATTGGGTCTCTAATGACCTACGAAATGACATGTCAAGCTCATGACGAGCTCGAGAACCCCCTTCCAAAGAACAGGAAGGATATGACACTCAAATCATAAGAAGACCACTTGAAAGGAACATCAAGTGATGAGGACAGTGACAATGACATTGCATTTTTGACTCAAAAATTTAAAAAATATTTAAGAAAGAATAAATTTAAAAATAATATAAAAAATAAATTCGAACAAAAGAAGGACCAAGTGATTTGCTATGAATGCAAAAAATAGGGACACTACAAGAACGATTGTCCTCAAGCCAAAAAGAGAACATCAAAGAAGAAGGCGCTCAAGGCAACGTGGGATGATTCAAGCGCGTCCGAAGAAGAGGAGTCCAACACCGAGCAAGTTGCTCATTACGCCCTAATGGCCATCGGAGATGAGGTAACGGATTTAATTAATGCAGATTTACCTTATCATGAATTATTAAATGCTTTCCATGAGTTATTTGATGAATGTAAGACAATTAGTAGAAAATACAAATTGCTAAAAAAGGAGCATGATAGTCTCACTTGTGATATCGATAAATTAAACACTGAATATCATGATAGTTTAGCTCCATGTATAAAATGCCATGATCTAGAATCTCTCCAAAAGGAGAACTTGCTACTTAAGGACACCTTGAAGAAATTCGAGGTTGGTAGCAAATCTTTGAACATGATCCTTACAAATAAGGGTCACGTTCCTAAAAGAAGTGGAATCGGATTTGCGAGAAGTCCTCACCAAAATCCAACCACTTTCATTAAAGGCCCCGTCTTACATGTTCGGCACCAAAGCAATTGTAACTTTTGTTGCAAATATGGACATAAAACTTATAAATGTCCATTCAAGAAAATTAGTCCGAACAAACTAATTTGGGTTCTTAAAGGAACCATGATCAATTTTATGCAATATGATGAACAAGTTTTTAAGGCACCCAAAAGAAAATGGGTACCTAAAAATAATCCCTTCTTGTAGAAACATACACCATCACAAGCTAGGAGCAAGAGATGGTATCTAGATAGTGGATGCTCAAGACAAATAACTGGAGATCCATCTCATTTCTCTATGCTCAGTAGCAAAGAAGAAGGGTACGTCACATTCGGAGACAACAACCAAGGCAAAATCATTGGCAAGGGAACTATAGGTAACAAATTAAAATTTTCTATTGATGATGTCTTACTAGTTGATGGATTGAAACATAATCTCTTGAGTGTTAGTCAATTATGCGATAAAGGTTATATCGTTAGATTTGATTCAAATGTGTATATTATTGAAAAACCAAACCATAACATAACTATGATTGCATTAAAACAAAATAATGTCTACACCATCAACCTTGATAAACTAAGTAATGAAATGTGCTTCTCCGCTTTAAATGATGATGCTTGGCTTTGGCATAGGAGACTAGGCCATGCAAGCATGAAACTAATATCTAAGATCTCATCTAGAGAATTAGTGCGAGGAATTCCAAATATAAAATTTATTAAGGATAAAGTATGCGATGCATGTCAACTAGGTAAACAAATAAAAACTAGTTTCAAACCAAAAACTCAAATTAGCACCACTAGACCATTACAATTGATTCATTTGGTCTTATTTGGACCTATTGATACGACAAGTCTAGGGGGAAGAAAATATGCGTTTGTAATTGTGGATGACTATACTAGATACACTTGGACCTATTTCTTAGCTCACAAAAGTGATTGTTTCAAGTGTTTCTCTAAATTTTGTAAACTCACTCAAAACGAAAAAGGTTTCATGATTTCATCAATTCGGAGTGATCACGGTGGCAAATTTCAAAATCGTGACTTTCAAAATTTTTGTGAAGTTAATGGATACAATCACAACTTCTCCACTCCGAGGAATCCCCAACAAAATGGAGTAGTTGAAAAAAAAAATAGAAACCTACAAGAAATGGCAAGAACTATGTTAAATGAACATAGTTTACCTAAGTATTTTTGGGCCGAAGCCGTAAATACGGCTTGCTACATCATGAATAGAGTCCTAATAAGACCATCCTTATCAAAAACTCCCTATGAATTATGGAATAACAAAAAACCAAATATTTCCTATTTTAAAGTTTTCGGTTGTAAATGCTTTATTTTGAATGAAAGGGATGCCTTAGGAAAATTTGATGCTAAATCCGATGAAGGCATCTTTCTTAGTTACTCTTCCGTTTCTAAGGCTTTTCGGGTTTTTAACAAAAGAACCTTAGTAATAGAAGAGTCTATTCATGAAGTTTTTAATGAAATATCTAATTTAAAGAAAAATAATTTTGATGATGATCTTGGTTTTGATAATTTGAATTTAAACGAATCCCCTCCTCAAAATAGCAACTTGGATGCACCTTCTTCCGAAATTTCTTTACCTAAGGAATGGAAGTATATAGATGCTCATCCAAAGGAGCTAATTATAGGAGATACATCAAAAGGGGTTCATGTTAGGATCGGAGCGGCACTAAGAGGGGGGGGTGAATTAGTGCAGCGGATTAAAACGTTGGTTTCGACAAATGTTTCGTACGATAAAAATCGGAATCGGAAGTGCTTAACTTGAAAGCGTATTCGCAAAGTTGTGCAGCAAATGTAATGAGGAAATAAAGCAAGTAAGAAGGTTTGCAGTAATGTAAATAGCAGTAATGAAATGCAAACCAGAGTTTACGTCGTTTTTAAAGTGGTTCGGTCAAGTGACCTACATCCACTTGCGAGGCCCCTCTTCGATGAGGCTCCCACCTTCCACTAGCAAATCTCTTGAAAGGGAATGGTGAATACCCCTCTTACAACTTTTTACAAGCGGTTCACTCTCTTACAGATTTTCAGCAAGAAAGAAGGAGGTGAACACTAGCAAATTGAAAACAAGACTAGCTAAGACTTTTCTAAGGCCTTTCTCTCAAACAATTGCTGCTCAAAAAGTTGTAATCTCAGCTGAGATTTGAGGGGTATTTATAGGCCTCAAGAGGAATCAAATTTGGGCTCCAAAATTTGAATTCTCTTTGGGTTCCCGATGCTAGCGGTGCCACCCCCTATCAGTGGCGGTGCCACCGCCTATCACTGTCAGACATTGACAGTGCTGGGCGGTGCCACCGCCCAACTCTCGGGTGCTGGGCGGTGCAATCGCCCAGTCTGGCGGTGCCACCGCCAGACTGTTGAATCTCGTATTTTGATGATGAAACTACTTGATATATGTTTATGATTTAATCTGCGTTTTGAGTAACGCAGGATGCTTCCATCAGGATGAGACAATTAAAGCAGGAAAATTATGTTGTGCCGAAGGAACATGTCAGAAGATTGGACGTCGGGCCGGTGGATCAGTCGACGTATCGACAGAAGGCTTCGGGCCGTGGACTCGGGCATCGGGCCAAGAAGAGCGGGTATTGTGCCAAGGATATCGGAGTTGCGGAGTCGACTGGCCGATTGGGCAATAGGCTGCAGAAGAGGACGATGCGCCGAAGAATCGGACGAAGCGTCGAGGGACCAATGACATGTCGGACAACTTGGTTAATTGCTTAGGATTAATTGTCTCGATCGAAGTTTTGATTTGGTGTGCAGGATTAACTACGATGAGAGTAAGACAAGCAGCAGGTGTTGCGCCGGAGTCAAGATCATGATCACGTTGGGAGTTCGAGAGTTCGACGGAAGTTCGGACGGTCGTCGGAGGTTCAGCGAGAACAGATCCGAGAAGTCCAGAAGCTTGCCAAGCGAAGCTCGTCGGAACTCGCCAGGTGGATCGTCGCAAAGTCCAGGAGTATGCCGGATGTCCGCAGAAGGATCACCGAGGGTTTATCGGATGATCGACGGAAGTTGGCTGGAAACTCGTCGGAAGAAGCGATTGACGCATCGGAGCAAAGCTGCAGAAGTTGTCTTAGAGTTAATCGTAGTTAGCATGATGATTAAGCATGAAAATGGGAGGTGATCCCATTAGCTTAATCTTGGGGCAATTGGGCCCCTGAAAAGATTCAAATTGGGCCGAATGGAGCGAACCATTCGGACCCTGATTGCACCAGGAGGTGCAACCGCCTCAGCCAGGAGGTGCAACCGCCAGGGCTGTGAGGTTGGGAGGTGCAACCGCCCCAGCCAGGAGGTGCAACCGCCAGGGCTGCGAGGCTGGGAGGTGCAACCGCCCCAGCCAAGAGGTGCAACCGCCCAGAGCTCAGTCTTCGAGCTAGACTGGGCGGTGCAACCTCCTCTGTCAAGAGGTTGCACCGCCAGAGCTCAAGTTTCGAGCTCTGCCAGGCGATGCAACCACCGAGCTCAGTCTTCGAGCTCAGGCAGAGAAGTGCATCAGCCTGAGCTCAGTCTCGAGCTCTGCCAGGTGATGCAATCACCGAGCTCAGTCTTCGAGCTCTGGCAGAGAGGTGCATCAGCCTGAGCTCAGTTTCGAGCTCTGCCAGGTGATGCAACCACCGAGCTCAGACTTCGAGCTCTGCCAGGCGGTGCAACCACCGAGCTCAGTCTTCGAGCTCTGCCAGGTGATGCAACCATCGAGCTCAGTCTTCGAGCTCTGGCAGAGAGGAGCAATTGCCTGAGCTCAGTCTTCGAGCTCTGCCAGGCGGTGCCACCTCTCCAGTCAAGAGGTGCAACCGCCTGATCCCAGAATTCTGGGATTTGATCGATTTGATCGTTTTGAGCTCGAATTTTGAATTGGGTTGGGGCCTATAAATACCCCACCCATTCAGCACTGAAAAGAAACAGACCTACACAGAAATCTTGATCTTTTCTGTGATTCTAAAAGCTCAAAAGTGTTGTAAAGCCTTTAAGTCTCCTCCTTCTGTTCTTCAAGTTTTCAGTTGTAAAGTGAGGAGAGAAAGGTCTGTAAAGGTTGTCTCCTGAGCCTGTCAAAAGGAGAGAAATTGTAAAAGGGCAGTTTGGCCTTCGCCTATTGAAGGAAGGCCCCTAGTTGACGTCGGCAACCTCGTCGGTGGAGGAAGCCAAAAGTGGAGTAGGTCAAGGCTGACCGAACCACTCTAAATCTTTGGTTTGCGTTTATTCTTGAGCACTTTATCATTACTGCAAACCTCCTTCATTACTACTGCTCTCTGCGCTTTCACGAACAAGTTTTAAGTGCTGTTCTTCCGAATCTGCATTCAGACGTAAATTCGTATTTTCATACATTACAGTTTACGTTTACGTTTGATTCTGCAGAACTGTCTTCCGTGCTTTTACGAACGAGCTTCTTTGCAGTTTACACTTACATTTTGATCCTATTGATAACTGCAAACTGTCCTCTACAATTTTACGAACGAGTTTCAACATTTAGACGTAAAACTGCATTCAGACGTAAATCGGCTTTCCTCGCACAATCATCAGATCTCAGTTCACGTCTTGATTTCAACTGCATACTGCCTTCTGCGAGTATACAAACGAGTTTCAAAGTTTAGACGTAAATCTGCGTCTAAAACTGCGTTTAGACGTAAATCTGCGTTTAGACGTAAATCTGAGTTTAGACGTAAATCTGAGTTTAGACGTAAATTTGAGTTTAGACGTAAATCTGCGTTTAGACGTAAATCTGCGTTTAGACGTAAAACTGCGTTTAGACGTAAATCTGCGTTTAGACGTAAAACTGCGTTTAGACGTAAATCTGAGTTTAGACGTAAACTGCGCTTAGACGCAAAACTGCGCTTAGACGCAATCTGCGCTTAGACGCAAACTGCACTTAGATACAAACTAAGAATTAGCTTTTGCATCATAATAGTTTTTATTGAACGAACGCAGCTTTTGGTTTTTAATCGCTGTAAGATTTTCGCTGCACTAATTCACCCCCCCCCTCTTAGTGCTCTTGATCCTAACAATTGGTATCAGAGCAGGGTATTTCTCATTTCGGATTTACACCCGAGAGAAATGACTTTTCAAGAGGGCTGTTCGGTCTTTCGTCCACCGCTCTTTAACGGATTGGACTACACTTATTGGAAAACTCGAATGAGAGTTTTCTTAATTTCTCTAAATCTGGATTTATGGAATATCATTGAAAACGGTTTTCAACTTCCCTCCAAACCGATGAACGAATGGTCGGTTTTGGAGAAGAAGAATTTTTCTTTAAACGCAAAAGCTATGAATGCCTTATTTTGCGCATTGGACAAAAATGAGTTCAATCGGATTTCTACGTGTGAAACGGCTTTCGATATTTGGCGCACTCTTGAAATCACGCACGAGGGAACTAGTAGAGTCAAAGACTCGAAAGTTAACATTTTACTACTTGATTTCGAGCTTTTTCATATGAAACCAAGCGAAACCGTTGTTGACATGTACACCCGTTTTACGGATGTCGTCAATGGTTTAAAATCACTTGGTAAAAGCTTTTCGGATTTTGAACTCGTTAACAAAGTTTTGCGCTCACTTTCTAAAACTTGGGATTCAAAAGTAACTGCTATTCAAGAATCGAAAAACTTGAACCATTTTCCACTTGAAGAACTAATTGGTTCATTGATCACATATGAAATGACGTGCAATGCACGTGAAGAACTTGAGAACCACCTTCCAAAGAACAGGAAGGATTTGGGACATAGAACATTTGAAGACCACTCGAGCATAAGCTCAAGTGATGGTGAACTTAAACTACAAATGAAACGAAAATTAAAAAGCAAAAAGAATGGAACTACTTGCTTTAAACGCAAGAAGAAGAACAAAAATTGGGATGAATCGAGCTCATCTGAAGACGAGAAAGTCAACAAAAGCGAGGCGGCAAACTACGCCTTACCAGCCTACGACATTGAGGTAATTAAAATGCCCTTGGTTTACTTTGAAATTACATGATGCTTTTCATCAAGCATTTTTCTTTTTTTATTTAATTTTCTTGAAAATTACATGTTTAATAATTTTATAATGAAAATACAAGCAATTATGAACCATGCTTATCATTCTAGTAATTTTTGAAATAATCACGAAAATTGCATGTTTATGATAAACAAAATGATTTTAATTAAAAATACCTTATGAAATCATGTTATATGTGGTTGAAAAGTAATAATGTGTATCATGTTGATTTCCATTGTTATTTCTCGATTTCGAATATATGAAATCATGTTCAATTTGAAGTTATGATTAATGAGTATATATTTGAAATTATGATGGATTATCGATTTTCATGATAATAACAGTGGCTTTAAAAAATTGATGCATGTTTTCATAAATGAAAAGGCATGCTAACATGAAATTGACCACTTAAAATGAAACACTTAAAAACAGGGAAAATATATTATCAATGAAATCATGAATCTATTTATGTTATAAATTTTGTGAGCCATAAAAATGATTTTGATGATTTAAATTTGAAATGAGTTTTATCAAAATCATGATCTTGATTTATCAAATTGAATGAATTAAAAATGAATGATGATTTTTCTCTTGAATGATTGTGACTTGTATTCCTTATATGATTTTTATGCAATTCTTTGTACTCATGAAATATTCATCTCATCACCCAATTATTTCTTTTCAATATTCCTCAAGTGATGATATGAATGCATGAAATATTCATGAATTTATTTTGATGTATGCAAATGAGAAGTTTCGATCATGCATAGTAGGATGCAATGGGACAAATTAATACCATGATGATTTGAAATATTTATGATTTGGAATGATGCATATGCTTTTTATTATGATGTGTATCATGAATGCTTTAAATGATAAATGTTTGGAATCATAATTAAAATGAAGTGATAAATATTTTGAAAATAAATGATTGTATCATGTTAGATGATTTTATATATTGTGCATGATAAGCTATAAGTGGTGAATGAAACAATGATTGAAATAATATGAATGATGATTTGGAATCATGCATATAATAATGAGTTTATATGTTTTGAAAATGTGCATGTTTTAATTTGAAAATATAATGATGCACAAATAAAATTGATACTAACCATTGTCATGATTTAAAAACTGATGTAAAGGGTTTTTCCCTTCTTTTTGACAATGACAAAAGGGGAGATAGCTAGCTTGCACAATTCAAGAAGAAAGTAAAAATTACACTTCTCAAAAGAGAAGAAATTGCTATCTTGAACATCACCAAGGAATGCTATCTTGCCTATCTCAAGAAGCAAAAAGTTAACTTGCACATCTAGCAAAACTTATATTTCAAGAAGCAAGAATTGCTTTCTTGAACATCTCAAAATTGCTAGCTTGCGGGCCTTAAAATGTAAAAAAATTTTGCTAGCTTGTATATGGTAAACTTGCTATCATACTACCATGATGATGAGCATGTCTTATCTTTATGATTGTATTTGAAAAACTATGGCAAAAACACGTCCTAATGATTGAACGTGTTAAAATTATTTTTCGAACCTTCTTGATTGAATGATCGAATCACTTGATTGGCATAATGATTTTACACAATTACTTGTTGAAAATTATGTGCTTGAATACAAAACTTCCATGATAACAAGCATGCTTTACCTTCATGATTGTAATTGAATATCTATAGCAAAACCTTGTCCGAATGGAAGAAAGAGTCAAATTTCATTTTCGGATTCTCTTGAATCTAACATATCAAGTTCACTCTCTTCCAAACTTAACAAGCATATGTCATATCAAGTTTAGTTCATATCATTGATTTTTGACATATGTAATTAACTAGCAAATACATCTCTCATACACACATCATGTGAAAAATATTTTTTGAGAAATGGATTTGATGAATATGGATGAAAGTGTTTTTACTTGCAAGGATTTATTTCACATACATAATAACAAGCACTTATGCTTAAAATTTGCTTATATCGTTCTCCGTTTTGTTGATGACAAAGGGGGAGAAATATATGAATTGATGCTATGAACACTGATGCTAGGCTTGCATCATCAAGAGATATATGAATTGATATGATTGCCATATTTGCAATGCTTGCATCATTAAGAGATATATGAATTGATGCTATGATTGCCAAACTTGTATTATGCCATGTTTTCATCATGCGTTAAGATATCAAGAACTTGTATCGTAATTTTACGCGTTGATATCTTACCATGTGATGAACTACTATAATTGATAAACACTTGAAATGTTTGCATTATGATATCAAAAGCTTACATCGTAATTTTTTCATGTTGATATTTGATATTAGCAAACTTGCATGATGATAAAACTTGATATTATGATTTTCATGCAATGAGTTGAACCAATATCACACACACTTGTTTGTAGTACTTCTCCTTTTTGTTGATGACAAAGGGGGAGAAGTATGTTGATGACATGACATGTGATGCATAAGTTTATGCATAAGTTCATGTTGACGTGTTGCAAGTATTCATGATGAATATTGCAATGACTTGAATTCAGTTTGAATTCAAGGTTCTATCAATATGGCATATTGATAGGGGGAGTTTGTTTAAACTCCGGGAGTTAAGTTTAACTCCGTCATCAAGTGGTTGTCATCATCAAAAAGGGGGAGATTGTTGAATCTCGTATTTTGATGATGAAACTACTTGATATATGTTTATGATTTAATCTGCGTTTTGAGTGACGCAGGATGCTTCCATCAGGATGAGACAATTAAAGCAGGAAAATCATGTTGTGCCGAAGGAACATGTCAGAAGATTGGACGTCGGGCCGGTGGATCGGTCGACGTATCGACAGAAGGCTTCGGGCCGTGGACTCGGGCATCGGGCCAAGAAGAGCGGGTATTGTGCCAAGGATATCGGAGTTGCGGAGTCGACTGGCCGATTGGGCAATAGGCTGCAGAAGAGGACGATGCGCCGAAGAATCGGACGAAGCGTCGAGGGACCAATGACATGTCGGACAACTTGGTTAATTGCTTAGGATTAATTGTCTCGATCGAAGTTTTGATTTGGTGTGCAGGATTAACTACGATGAGAGTAAGACAAGCAGCAGGTGTTGCGCCGGAGTCAAGATCATGATCACGTTGGGAGTTCGAGAGTTCGACGGAAGTTCGGACGGTCGTCGGAGGTTCAGCGAGAACAGATCCGAGAAGTCCAGAAGCTTGCCAAGCGAAGCTCGTCGGAACTCGCCAGGTGGATCGTCGCAAAGTCCAGGAGTATGCCGGATGTCCGCAGAAGGATCACCGAGGGTTTATCGGATGATCGACGGAAGTTGGCTGGAAACTCGCCGGAAGAAGCGATTGACGCATCGGAGCAAAGCTGCAGAAGTTGTCTTAGAGTTAATCGTAGTTAGCATGATGATTAAGCATGAAAATGGGAGGTGATCCCATTAGCTTAATCTTGGGGCAATTGGGCCCCTGAAAAGATTCAAATTGGGCCGAATGGAGCGAACCATTCGGACCCTGATTGCACCAGGAGGTGCAACCGCCTCAGCCAGGAGGTGCAACCGCCAGGGCTGTGAGGTTGGGAGGTGCAACCGCCCCAGCCAGGAGGTGCAACCGCCAGGGCTGCGAGGCTGGGAGGTGCAACCGCCCCAGCCAAGAGGTGCAACCGCCGAGAGCTCAGTCTTCGAGCTAGACTGGGCGGTGCAACCTCCTCTGTCAAGAGGTTGCACCGCCAGAGCTCAAGTTTCGAGCTCTGCCAGGCGATGCAACCACCGAGCTCAGTCTTCGAGCTCAGGCAGAGAAGTATGTTGATGACATGACATGTGATGCATAAGTTTATGCATAAGTTCATGTTGACGTGTTGCAAGTATTCATGATGAATATTGCAATGACTTGAATTCAGTTTGAATTCAAGGTTCTATCAATATGCCATATTGATAGGGGGAGTTTGTTTAAACTCCGGGAGTTAAGTTTAACTCCGTCATCAAGTGGTTGTCATCATCAAAAAGGGGGAGATTGTTGAATCTCGTATTTTGATGATGAAACTACTTGATATATGTTTATGATTTAATCTGCGTTTTGAGTGACGCAGGATGCTTCCATCAGGATGAGACAATTAAAGCAGGAAAATCATGTTGTGCCGAAGGAACATGTCAGAAGATTGGACGTCGGGCCGGTGGATCGGTCGACGTATCGACAGAAGGCTTCGGGCCGTGGACTCGGGCATCGGGCCAAGAAGAGCGGGTATTGTGCCAAGGATATCGGAGTTGCGGAGTCGACTGGCCGATTGGGCAATAGGCTGCAGAAGAGGACGATGCGCCGAAGAATCGGACGAAGCGTCGAGGGACCAATGACATGTCGGACAACTTGGTTAATTGCTTAGGATTAATTGTCTCGATCGAAGTTTTGATTTGGTGTGCAGGATTAACTACGATGAGAGTAAGACAAGCAGCAGGTGTTGCGCCGGAGTCAAGATCATGATCACATTGGGAGTTCGAGAGTTCGACGGAAGTTCGGACGGTCGTCGGAGGTTCAGCGAGAACAGATCCGAGAAGTCCAGAAGCTTGCCAAGCGAAGCTCGTCGGAACTCGCCAGGTGGATCGTCGCAAAGTCCAGGAGTATGCCGGATGTCCGCAGAAGGATCACCGAGGGTTTATCGGATGATCGACGGAAGTTGGCTGGAAACTCGCCGGAAGAAGCGATTGACGCATCGGAGCAAAGCTGCAGAAGTTGTCTTAGAGTTAATCGTAGTTAGCATGATGATTAAGCATGAAAATGGGAGGTGATCCCATTAGCTTAATCTTGGGGCAATTGGGCCCCTGAAAAGATTCAAATTGGGCCGAATGGAGCGAACCATTCGGACCCTGATTGCACCAGGAGGTGCAACCGCCTCAGCCAGGAGGTGCAACCGCCAGGGCTGTGAGGTTGGGAGGTGCAACCGCCCCAGCCAGGAGGTGCAACCGCCAGGGCTGCGAGGCTGGGAGGTGCAACCGCCCCAGCCAAGAGGTGCAACCGCCGAGAGCTCAGTCTTCGAGCTAGACTGGGCGGTGCAACCTCCTCTGTCAAGAGGTTGCACCGCCAGAGCTCAAGTTTCGAGCTCTGCCAGGCGATGCAACCACCGAGCTCAGTCTTCGAGCTCAGGCAGAGAAGTATGTTGATGACATGACATGTGATGCATAAGTTTATGCATAAGTTCATGTTGACGTGTTGCAAGTATTCATGATGAATATTGCAATGACTTGAATTCAGTTTGAATTCAAGGTTCTATCAATATGCCATATTGATAGGGGGAGTTTGTTTAAACTCCGGGAGTTAAGTTTAACTCCGTCATCAAGTGGTTGTCATCATCAAAAAGGGGGAGATTGTTGAATCTCGTATTTTGATGATGAAACTACTTGATATATGTTTATGATTTAATCTGCGTTTTGAGTGACGCAGGATGCTTCCATCAGGATGAGACAATTAAAGCAGGAAAATCATGTTGTGCCGAAGGAACATGTCAGAAGATTGGACGTCGGGCCGGTGGATCGGTCGACGTATCGACAGAAGGCTTCGGGCCGTGGACTCGGGCATCGGGCCAAGAAGAGCGGGTATTGTGCCAAGGATATCGGAGTTGCGGAGTCGACTGGCCGATTGGGCAATAGGCTGCAGAAGAGGACGATGCGCCGAAGAATCGGACGAAGCGTCGAGGGACCAATGACATGTCGGACAACTTGGTTAATTGCTTAGGATTAATTGTCTCGATCGAAGTTTTGATTTGGTGTGCAGGATTAACTACGATGAGAGTAAGACAAGCAGCAGGTGTTGCGCCGGAGTCAAGATCATGATCACATTGGGAGTTCGAGAGTTCGACGGAAGTTCGGACGGTCATCGGAGGTTCAGCGAGAACAGATCCGAGAAGTCCAGAAGCTTGCCAAGCGAAGCTCGTCGGAACTCGCCAGGTGGATCGTCGCAAAGTCCAGGAGTATGCCGGATGTCCGCAGAAGGATCACCGAGGGTTTATCGGATGATCGACGGAAGTTGGCTGGAAACTCGCCGGAAGAAGCGATTGACGCATCGGAGCAAAGCTGCAGAAGTTGTCTTAGAGTTAATCGTAGTTAGCATGATGATTAAGCATGAAAATGGGAGGTGATCCCATTAGCTTAATCTTGGGGCAATTGGGCCCCTAAAAAGATTCAAATTGGGCCGAATGGAGCGAACCATTCGGACCCTGATTGCACCAGGAGGTGCAACCGCCTCAGCCAGGAGGTGCAACCGCCAGGGCTATGAGGTTGGGAGGTGCAACCGCCCCAGCCAGGAGGTGCAACCGCTAGGGCTGCGAGGCTGGGAGGTGCAACCGCCCCAGCCAAGAGGTGCAACCGCCCAGAGCTCAGTCTTCGAGCTAGACTGGGCGGTGCAACCTCCTCTGTCAAGAGGTTGCACCGCCAGAGCTCAAGTTTCGAGCTCTGCCAGGCGATGCAACCACCGAGCTCAGTCTTCGAGCTCAGGCAGAGAAGTGCATCAGCCTGAGCTCAGTCTCGAGCTCTGCCAGGTGATGCAATCACCGAGCTCAGTCTTCGAGCTCTGGCAGAGAGGTGCATCAGCCTGAGCTCAGTTTCGAGCTCTGCCAGGTGATGCAACCACCGAGCTCAGACTTCGAGCTCTGCCAGGCGGTGCAACCACCGAGCTCAGTCTTCGAGCTCTGCCAGGTGATGCAACCATCGAGCTCAGTCTTCGAGCTCTAGCAGAGAGGAGCAATCGCCTGAGCTCAGTCTTCGAGCTCTGCCAGGCGGTGCCACCTCTCCAGTCAAAAGGTGCAACCGCCTGATCCCAGAATTCTGGGATTTGATCGATTTGATCGTTTTGAGCTCGAATTTTGAATTGGGTTGGGGCCTATAAATACCCCACCCATTCAGCACTGAAAAGAAACAGACCTACACCGAAATCTTGATCTTTTCTGTGATTCTAAAAGCTCAAAAGTGTTGTAAAGCCTTTAAGTCTCCTCCTTCTGTTCTTCAAGTTTTCAGTTGTAAAGTGAGGAGAGAAAGGTCTGTAAAGGTTGTCTCCTGAGCCTGTCAAAAGGAGAGAAATTGTAAAAGGGCAGTTTGGCCTTCGCCTATTGAAGGAAGGCCCCTAGTTGATATCGGCAACCTCGTCGGTGGAGGAAGCCAAAAGTGGAGTAGGTCAAGGCTAACCGAACCACTCTAAATCTTTGGTTTGCGTTTATTCTTGAGCACTTTATCATTACTGCAAACCTCCTTCATTACTACTGCTCTCTGCGCTTTCACGAACAAGTTCTAAGTGCTGTTCTTCCGAATCTGCATTCAGACGTAAATTCGTATTTTCATACATTACAGTTTACGTTTACGTTTGATTCTGCAGAACTGTCTTCCGTGCTTTTACGAACGAGCTTCTTTGCAGTTTACACTTACATTTTGATCCTATTGATAACTGCAAACTGTCCTCTACAATTTTACGAACGAGTTTCAACATTTAGACGTAAAACTGCATTCAGACGTAAATCGGCTTTCCTCGCACAATCATCAGATCTCAGTTCACGTCTTGATTTCAACTGCATACTGCCTTCTGCGAGTATACAAACGAGTTTCAAAGTTTAGACGTAAATCTGCGTCTAAAACTGCGTTTAGACGTAAATCTGCGTTTAGACGTAAATCTGAGTTTAGACGTAAATCTGAGTTTAGACGTAAATTTGAGTTTAGACGTAAATCTGCGTTTAGACGTAAATCTGCGTTTAGACGTAAAACTGCGTTTAGACGTAAATCTGCGTTTAGACGTAAAACTGCGTTTAGACGTAAATCTGAGTTTAGACGTCAACTGCGCTTAGACGCAAAACTGCGCTTAGACGCAAAACTGCGCTTAGACGCAATCTGCGCTTAGACGCAAACTGCACTTAGATACAAACTAAGAATTAGCTTTTGCATCATAATAGTTTTTATTGAACGAACGCAGCTTTTGGTTTTTAATCGCTGTAAGATTTCCGCTGCACTAATTCACCCCCCCCCTCTTAGTGCTCTCGATCCTAACACAGACCCTTCGGTTCACTTGTTGTGCTTCAAATTTAGCCCAAACCAAGTCTAATTTTGGGCCCAGTTGGCCCCTAACCAGGATATAGGATTATCTCTTAATCCAAATCCTAATTACAAGTGAACTACAAAACACATCCTAAGCAAGTTTTCAACCGCGAACGTCGAGTCTTATTCCATCGACCTTTCCGACGAACTTCTTCCGACGGACTCCCAGCAAGCTCCCGAACTTGTGATGACTTTAATGAGTAGCCGAGCCTTCTCGGTGATCTCCGTGAACCTCCGACGTGTTAGGATCGAGAGCACTAAGAGGGGGGGGGGTGAATTAGTGCAGCGGAAATCTTTTAGCAATTAAAAACGAAAGCTGCGTTCGTTCGATAAAAAATGATTTCGATGTAAAAGTCGATTCTAAGAAAACTTAAGATTAAGCGCAGTTTACGTCTGCACGCAGTTTGCGTCTGAACGCAGTTTGCGTCTGAACGCAGTTTGCGTCTAAACTCAGTTTACGTCTAAACTCAGTTTACGTTTAAACGCAGTTTGCGTCTAAACATTGTTTGCGCAGTTTACGTCTAAATGCAGTTTTACGTCTAAACGTAATTTTACGTCTAAACGCAGGTTGCGTAGTTTACGTCTAAACGCAGTTTTACGTCTAAATGCAGTTTGCGTCTAAATGCAGTTCTACGTCTAAACATAGTTTGCGCAGTTTACGTCTAAACGTAGTTTTACGTCTAAACGCAGTTTTGGAAAGATCTGAACTTAGAAACTTGTTCGTAAAAGCACAGAAGACAGTTTGCAGTTATAAATGGAATCAGAACGTAAACGTAAACTAAAATGTAAAGTTTGTACGAAAACACCGATTTACGTCTGAATGCAGATTCGGAAAGATCAGAACTTAGAGACTTGTTCGTAAAAGCGCAGAAGACAGTTTGCAGTTATAAATGGAATCAGAACGTAAACGTAAACTGCAATGTAAAGTTTGTACGAAAACACCGATTTACGTCTGAATGCAAATTCGGAAAGATCAGAACTTAGAGACTTGTTCGTAAAAGCGTAGAGGGCAGTAGCTATGTAGGAGGTTTGCAGTAATGATAAAGTGCTCAAAGTAAAAGAAAACCAGAGATTTAGAGTGGTTCGGTCAGTCTTGACCTACTCCACTTTTGGCTTCCTCCACCGACGAGGTCACCGACGTCAACTAGAGGCCTTCCTTCAATAGGCGAAGGCCAACTACCCTTTTACAGTTTCACTCCTTTTGACAGGATCAGGAGACAACCCTTACAGAACCTTTCTCTCCTCTCTTTACAACTCAAGACTTTGAAGAACAGAAGGAGGAGAACTTAAAGGCTTTTCAACAATTTTGAGCTCAAGAATCACAGAGAAGATCAAGATTTCGGTGTAGGTCTCTGTCTTTTCTGTGCTGAATGGGTGGGGTATTTATAGGCCCCAACCCAGTTCAAATTTGGAGCTCAAAACGATCAAATCCCGGAATTCCGGGATCAGGCGGTTGCACCTCCTGACCGGAGAGGTTGCACCGCCTGGTAGAGCTCGGAGACTGAGCCGAGGCGGTTGCACCTCTCTATCAGGGGCGGTTGCACCGCTTGAGTCTGGCTCGGAGACTGAGCCCCAAGCGGTGCCACCTCCTGACTGAGGCGGTTGCACCTCTCCTACCAGAGCTCGAAGACCGAGCTTAGGCGGTGCTACCTCTGTCAGGAGAGGTTGCACCGCCCAGTCTCGCTCGGAGACTGAGCCCAGGCGGTGCCACCTCATGCCTGGGGTGGTTGCACCACCCAGCTTCGCTGGGAGATCCTCTCTTGGGCGGTGCCACCTCCAACCCTAGCGGTGCCACCTCTTTCACTATTTCAGCTCACTTGGTTTGGCTCCAAACTTGGCCCAAACCAGTCCGAACTTGAGCCTAATTGGCCCCTACTTGGGTTATAGGATTAACACCTAATCCTAACCCTAATTAACGTGCTAACTATGAATTTAAAGATATTTTCTAAGCTATTACAAAGTCCGCAAGTCAAGACTTCTTCTGGCGAGCTTCCGACAAACTTCCGGCGGTCTTCCGATGAACTCTCGGAAACCATTCTGCGGACTCCCGGCAAGCTCCTAGACTTCACGATTTGATCTTAGCGAGTTCCAATGAGCTTCTTCGGCAAGCTCCGATCTTTCTCGGCGAGCTCCGGTAGCATTCCCGATGAACCTTCGGACTTCCGTCGAACTCTCGAACTCGCAACAAATCCTTCGCACTTGACTCCGACACTTTGTTTCGCTTTATGTCTTCATCGTTATCATAGTTAATCCTGCACAATTAAAATAAAACTTTGATTGAGACAATTAATCCTAAGAAATTTAACCAAGTTGTCCGGCATGTCATTGGTCCCTCGACGCTTCGTCCGATTCTTCGGCGCATCGTCCTTTCCTGCAGCCTATTGCCCAATCGGCCAGTTGACTCCGCAACTCCGATATCCTTGGCACAATACCCGCTCTTCTTGGCCCGATGCCCGAGTCCACGACCCGAAGCCTTCTATCGATACGTCGACCGATCCACCGGCCCGACGTCCAATCTTCTGACATGTTCCTCCGGCACAACATGGTGTTCCTGCTTTAATTGTCTCATCCTGATCGAAGCATCTTGCATCACTCAAAACGCAGATTAAATCATAAACATATATAAAGTAGTTTCATCAGCAAAATACGAGATTCAACAATCTCCCCCTTTTTGATGATGACAACCACTTGATGACGGAGTTAAACTTAACTCTCGGAGTTTAAACAAACTCCCCCTATCAATATGCCATATTGATAGAACCTTGAATTCAAACTGAATTCAAGTCATTGCAATATTCATCATGAATACTTGCAACACGTCAACATGAACATATGCATAAACTTATGCATCACATGTCATGTCATCAACATACTTTCATCAATATACTTCTCCCCCTTTGTCATCAACAAAAAGGAGAAGTATCACAATCAATCGTTTGTGATATTGATTCAACTCATTGCATGAAAAACATAGTATCAAGTTTTATCATCATGCAATCTTGGAGCTAGAAGATTTAGCAAGTGTTACATCATGCTTAGAACATTCATGCTATCAAGTTTTAGATATGCAAGTTTTATAGCATATAAGATAGCACTTTTGGTAATGTTCAAGATAGTAAGTTCTATATCATGCAAGTTAGCAAATTAGAGATGTTCAAGAAGGCAACTCTTGCTTCTTGAAAATTTTGTTCACTTTGCTAGATGCGCAAGTTAGCATTTTTGCCTCTTGAGATAGGCAAGATAGCACATTTGCTTCTTTTGATATAGCAATTTTTTGCTTCTCTTTAGACCAACAAGCTAGCAATTTTTACGATATACAAGTTTCACAATATATAAGCTAGCAAAAATTTCGAAAGCAAATGCAAGATAGCTTTCTTGTGTAAGCTCATGATTCTTGCTTCCTATTGCAATGTGCAAATTGCAAGTTTTACTTCTTGAGATATTCAAGATAGTGATGTTCAAGAAGACAATTTTTCTTCTTGAAATAAGCAAGTTAGCAATCTTTGCTACTTAAGATAGGCAAGCTAGCAATCAAGTTTCTGCATCTTCTTGACTTGTACAAGCTAGTTATCTCCCCCTTTGTCATTGTCAAAAAGAAAGGAAGAATACAGTTTTGTAGTTCTTTTTCCTTTTACAATGATTTCAAAATCATGACAAAGGATGAATAATCAAGTCATGAATGTCAAGACAATTTTTCATCATGAATATCATTGCATGCATCGTTATCATAGGTTGAAGTATTACATGCATAATTTCATATCATCATTCATAATTACATTAATGTTTCAATATAGCAATTTTTTCTCAAAGTGTGTAACTTAGCACTCATAGCATTTTAAATCATGATTTACATCATATGCAATACATCACATCATAATTAGAAAGCACAAGTATTGCATGCATAATTGGACATCATAAATATATCATGATGGTATCAATTTTGTCAAATTATATCCTACCATACATGATTGAAACTTCTTATTTGTGTATATCAAAAAAAATTAATGAATATTTCATGTATTCTTCTCTTCACATAAGGAATATCAAGAAGAATTATTAGGTGATGAGATAAACATTTCATGAATACAAGGAATTGCATAAAAATCATATCATAAGTGTTTCATGTATTCATATTATCACATGAAGCATACAAGACAACAATGCAAAGAAATCATGTCATGAAGAATATCAATGTGAAAATTCAGCAACGATCACATGATACAATCGCAAGGCATGATGCGACGTATCATGAGATGATAATTTATCATATCAATGAAAGATATCAATGAGGATCAATTTGTGAATACCAAAGATATGATTCTTGGTTCATTACAATTATTCTTAACAAGTTCACGATCAAGATTCATATAATTCTTAATAAAGCAAATTGATGTACAATCATCACACAAGACATACAAGGCGAAGAAATCTTGTTATTTCTATATTATGAAATATATGATATCAAGGCTCATGATTCATTTGAAAAGATATAGTACAAGCTCATGATACTAATTGTTAAGTGAATCCAAAAATGAAATTAACACTTTCATATATTCAGACATGATTTTTGCTATAGATCTTGAAATTAAATCATGAAGATGAAACAAGCTCATGATCATGGATAACTTAAAATCTCATGCATAAAATTGTTAATCATTGTATCATAACCATTTAATATTACATCTTTATGCATTACTTTAAATTAAACGTGATTTCATTCAACAATGTTAATCAAATATGATACATATTATTACTTCTTAACCATGATTTCTCAATCAAAATCATTTTGTTTGTTTATCATAAAATATGCAATATTATCATTTTCGAAATTACTAGCATGATCATAATTTTTGTATTTTTATTTTTAAACATGTAATTTTCAAGAAAATTAATTCTAAACTAAAAAAGAAACTACATCATGAAAGCATCAAGTAATTTCAAAATAAACCAAAGGCATTTTGATTACCTCAATGTCGTAGGCTGTTAAGGCGTAGTTTGCCGCCTCGCTTTTGTTGACTTTCTCGTCTTCGGAGGAGCTCGATTCATCCCAATTTTTGTTCTTCTTCTTGCGTTTAAAGCAAGTAGTTCCATTCTTTTTGCTTTTTAATTTTCGTTTCATTTGTAGTTTAAGTTCACCATCACTTGAGCTTATGCTCGAGTGGTCTTCAAATGTTCTATATCCCAAATCCTTCTTGTTCTTTGGACGGTTGTTTTGTTCATCATTGTCCTCATCACTTGAGTCATCGCTCAAGTGGCATTCATTTGTCCGGAGTTCCAAATCCTTCCTATTCTTTGGAAGGTGATTGTGTTCGACATGTGCATTGTGCACCATTTCATATGTCATCAATGAACCAATTAGTTCTTCAAGTGGTAAGTTGTTTAGGTTTTTAGCTTCTTGTATTGCAGTTGCTTTGGAATCCCACTTTTTAGAAAGAGAACGCAAAATCTTGTTTACGAGTTCAAAATCTGAAAAACAATTTCCAAGAGCTCTTAAACTATTGACGACATCCGTGAAACGGGTGTACATGTCGCCTATAGTCTCGCTTGGTTGCATTCGAAAAAGCTCAAAATCATGCAATAAAAAGTTAACTTTCGAGTCTTTGACTCTACTAGTTTCCTCGTGCGTGATTTCAAGTGTTTGCCAAATGTCAAAAGCCGTTTCGCACGTAGAAATCCGATTGAACTCATTTTTGTCCAAAGCGTAAAATAAGGCATTCATAGCCTTTGCATTTAAAGAAAAATACTTCTTCTCCAAATCCGACCATTCGTTCATCGGTTTGGAGGGAAGTTGAAAGCCGTTTTCAATGATATTCCATAAATCTAAATTCGTAGAAATCAAGAAAACTCTCATTCGAGTTTTCCAATAAGTGTAGTCCAATCCGTTAAACAACGGTGGATGAAAGACCGAAAAGCCCTCTTGAAAACCATGAAGAGCCATTTCTCTCGGGTGTAAATCCGAAATGAGAAAAACCGGGCTCTGATACCAATTGTTAGGATCGAGAGCACTAAGAGGGGGGGGTGAATTAGTGCAGCGGAAATCTTTTAGCAATTAAAAACGAAAGCTGCGTTCGTTCGATAAAAAATGATTTCGATGTAAAAGTCGATTCTAAGATAACTTAAGATTTAGCGTAGTTTACGTCTGCACGCAGTTTGCGTCTGAACGCAGTTTGCGTCTAAACTTAGTTTACGTCTAAACTCAGTTTACGTTTAAACGCAGTTTGCGTTTAAACGCAGTTTGCGTCTAAACACTATTTGTGCAGTTTACGTCTAAATGCAGTTTTACGTCTAAACGTAATTTTACGTCTAAATGCAGTTTTACGTCTAAACGTAATTTTACGTCTAAACGTAGGTTGCGTAGTTTACGTCTAAACGTAGTTTTACGTCTAAACGCAGTTTGCATCTAAACGCAGTTCTACATCTAAACACAGTTTGCGCAGTTTACGTCTAAACGCAGTTTTACGTCTAAACGCAGTTTTACGTCTAAACGCAGTTTTGGAAAGATCTGAAGTTAGAAACTCGTTCGTAAAAGCACAGAAGACAGTTTGCAGTTATAAATGGAATCAGAATGTAAATGTAAACTGCAATGTAAAGTTTGTACGAAAACACCGATTTACGTCTGAATGCAGATTCGGAAAGATCAGAACTTAGAGACTTGTTCGTAAAAGCGCAGAAGACAGTTTGTAGTTATAAATGGAATCAGAAAGTAAACGTAAACTGCAATGTAAAGTTTGTACGAAAGCACCGATTTACGTCTGAATGCAGATTCGGAAAGATCAGAACTTAGAGACTTGTTCGTAAAAGCGCAGAGGGCAGTAGCTATGTAGGAGGTTTGCAGTAATTATAAAGTGCTCAAAGTAAAAGCAAACCAGAGATTTAGAGTGGTTCGGTCAGTCTTGACCTACTCCACTTTTGGCTTCCTCCACCGACGAGGTCACCGACGTCAACTAGAGGCCTTCCTTCAATAGGCGAAGGCCAACTGCCCTTTTACAGTTTCACTCCTTTTGACGGGATCAGGAGACAACCCTTACAAAACCTTTCTCTCCTCTCTTTACAACTCAAGACTTTGAAGAACAGAAGGAGGAGAACTTAAAGGCTTTTCAACAATTTTGAGCTCAAGAATCACAAATAAGATCAAGATTTCGGTGTAGGTCTCTGTCTTTTTTGTGCTGAATGGGTGGGGTATTTATAGGCCCCAACACAGTTCAAATTTGGAGCTCAAAATGATCAAATCCCGGAATTTCGGGATCAGGCGGTTGCACCTCCTAACTGGAGAGGTTGCACCGCCTGGCAGAGCTCGGAGACTGAGCCGAGGCGGTTGCACCTCTCTGTCAGGGGCGGTTGCACCGCCTGAGTCTGGCTCGGAGACTGAGCCCTAGGCGGTGTCACCTCCTGACTGAGGCGGTTGCACCTCTCCTGCCAGAGCTCGAAGACCGAGCTTAGGCGGTGCTACCTCTATCAGGAGAGGTTGCACCGCCTAGTCTCGCTCGGAGACTGAGCCCAAGCGGTGCCACCTCCTGCCTGGGGCGGTTGCACTGCCCAGCTTCGCTGGGAGATCCTCTCCTGGGCGGTGCCACCTCCAACCCTGGCGGTACCACCTCTTTCACTATTTCAGCTCACTTGGTTTGGCTCCAAACTTGGCCCAAACCAGTCCGAACTTGAGCCTAATTGGCCCCTACTTGGGTTATAGGATTAACACCTAATCCTAACCCTAATTAACCCGCTAACTATGAATTTAAAGATATTTTCTAAGCTATTACAAAGTCCGCAAGTCAAGACTTCTTCTGGCGAGCTTCCGGCAAACTTCCGGCGGTCTTCCGATGAACTCTCAGAAACCATTCTGCGGATTCCCGGCAAGCTCCTAGACTTCACGATTTGATCTTAGCGTGTTCCAATGAGCTTCTTCGGCATGCTCCGATCTTTCTCGGCGAGCTCCGGTAGCATTCCCGACGAACCTTCGGACTTCCGTCGAACTCTCGAACTCGCAACAAATCCTTCGCACTTGACTCCGACACTTTGTTTCGTTTTATGTCTTCATCGTTATCATAGTTAATGCTGCACAATTAAGACAAAACTTCGATCGAGATAATTAATCCTAAGCAATTTAACCAAGTTGTCCGGCATGTCATTGGTCCCTCGATGCTTCGTCCGATTCTTCGGCGCATCGTCCTTTCCTGCAGCCTATTGCCCAATCGGCCAGTTGACTCCGCAACTCCGATATCCTTGGCACAATACCCGCTCTTCTTGGCCCGATGCCCGAGTCCACGACCCGAAGCCTTCTGTTGATACGTCGACCGATCCACCGGCCCAACGTCCAATCTTCTGACATGTTCCTCCGGCACAACATGGTATTCCTGCTTTAATTGTCTCATCCTGATCGAAGCATCCTGCATCACTCAAAATGCAGATTAAATCATAAACATATATAAAGTAGTTTCATCATCAAAATACGAGATTCAACACGACGATCTCTTTGGCAAACTTCCGAAAATTCCGACAAGTTCCCGATTTCTTCTCGGTTGGTTCCGGCAGTATCTCCGACGATTCTTCGGACGCTTAAACGTCCATCAAACTTGACTCCGGTATTCTTACTTTGTGTTTTCTGGTTATCGTAGTTACTCCTACACACTTAACTCAATAATATGGATTAGATCAATTAACCCATCAATTGATTTTATTATCAAAATCCGAGATTCAACAATCTCCCCCTTTTTTATGATGACAATCAATTGATGATGGAGTTAAACATAACTCCCCCTATCTATATGCCAAATTATGAGAAGATGAACACACTTGAATTTCATACATTGAATTCAAGCATAAACCGATAAGTTCTAATCGTAGAACTTATCGTTATTCTCATTAAGCAATAGTAAATACAAAACTTCGATGAAAATCATTTTCAAGTCGAATGATAAGAGACAATTTTTACTACGGCAGGAGATAAAGATTTTCAACATGAATTTCATGATATAAATGTAAGGCATGCTTTCAATATGATCAATCGATCTTGCGATATTCTCAAGGATTTTGCAAGGGATATAAGACATTCATATCATACAAGCTTTTGCAATTCATATAAGTCATGCTATCAAAATGGTACAAGTCATCACTTTTCTCCCCCTTTGTCATCAACAAAAAGGGAATGAGACTTGAAGCACATAATTTGTCATACAAAGATTTTATCATTGATCATACATCATTCATCTATATTATCATTGATCATACAAAGATTTTATCATTCAAAATTAAGTATGCTAAAATATTTACGCAGAGTTCATCTTAAAGGAAAATTCAGCATTCATCCATATTATCAAATTTCTTCTTTCTATAAATAACAAAAAGTGTAGATGTATAAAGAAGAGATTGGGATAAGAAAAAAGTTTCAAGTAGTAACTCCAATAAGTCAAGATCATAATTCGAATACAAATCCATTCAAATTCAATTCGTCAACTCGAAACTCATAATCAAGCCATCAAAATCAATTTCGAGATTCAAAATATCATAAAATCATTAATCTTGATCAGATGGAAGCGGTGTTTGACTCAAGATAGGATAAGACAATTTAACAAGTCATTTAGAATCGAAAGAGAAGGATCAGATTCACCGAGGAACGGAGAGAGAATGAAAAACTTTACGAAAAATCCATTCAAACAAGTTTATTCTTAGGGACAATTTAACATGCCTAATTCCCTTCTAATAAATTCAAATTGGTCTTCATTCAAAGCTTTTGTAAATATATCTGCTAATTGATGTGTTGTGTCAAAGAATTCTAGAACAACATCATTGTTAAGGACATGATTGCGTATGAAATGATGCCTAACGTCGATGTGCTTAGTTCTAGAGTGCTGAATTGGATTTTTAGTAAGATATATGGCACTAGTATTATCACATTTTATGGGAATGTTTTTAAAGTGAATTCCATAGTCTTCTAATGTATTTTTC
The DNA here is from genome assembly GCF_036884655.1 of Musa acuminata AAA Group. Classification (NCBI taxonomy): domain Eukaryota; kingdom Viridiplantae; phylum Streptophyta; class Magnoliopsida; order Zingiberales; family Musaceae; genus Musa; species Musa acuminata. Next base: position 17,676,990 of record NC_088355.1, on the reverse strand, counting down.
ATCCAAACAACTTGTGCACAGCATGCACTTGCAGCAATGTATTCGGCTTCCGCCGTAGATAGTGCAACTGAATTTTGTTTCTTGGGAGTCCAAGAAACAAGTGCATGTCCTAAAAATTGGCATGTTCCCGATGTACTTTTTCTATCTATCCTGCATCCGCCAAAATCGGCATCTGCATAAGCTATTAAATCAAATTTTTCAGATTTTGGATACCACAGTCCTAGATTTGGAGTTCCTTTAAGATACCTAAATATTCTTTCAACACTTTTAAGATGAGATAATTTAGGATTTGATTGAAACCTAGCGCAAAATCCTACACTAAACATAATATTCGGTCTAGTCGCGGTGAGGTAGAGTAGACTACCTATCATTCCCCTATATGTTTTTTGATCGAAATTTTCACTATTTTCATCCATATCTAACTTAGTCGCAGTACTCATAAGGGTGTTTATTGCTTTTTAATTATCTATGTTAAAACATTTTAACAATTCTAATGTATATTTAGATTGGTTAAGACATATACCATCACTAAGTTGTTTGATTTGTAATCCTAAAAAGAAAGTTAATTCACCCATTAAACTCATTTCAAATTCATGACTCATACATTTGGCAAATGATTCACATAGTGATTCATCCGAAGAGCCAAAAATAATATCGTCAACATAAATTTGCACAATAAAAAAATTATTTTCAAAATTTTAATAAACAATGTAGTATCAACCTTGCCTTTAGTAAAATTATTTAAAATAAGAAAGGAACTAAGCCTTTCATACCAAGCTCTAGGAGCTTGTTTCAAGCCATAGAGGGCCTTAGTCAATTTGAATACATGGTTAGGAAGAAGAGAATTTTTAAATTCGGGAGGTTGTTCGACATATACTTCTTCGGAAATAAAACCATTCAAGAAAGCACTTTTGACATCCATTTGAAATAGTTTAAAATTATTACTACTAGCATAGGCAAGGAGCATCCTTATGGTTTCTAATCGAGCCACGGGAGCGAAGGTTTCTTCGTAATCGATACCTTCTTCTTGGTTGAAACCTTTGGCCACTAATCTAGCCTTGTTTCTAACCACGATACCATTTTCGTCTTGCTTGTTTCTAAAGACCCATTTAGTACCAATGACTAAATGGTCACTAGGTCTAGGAACAAGCTTCCATACCTTATTCCTCTCAAATTGATTCAATTCCTCTTGCATTGCAATAACCCAAAAATCATCTTTTATGGCCTCGTCAATGCATTTAGGTTCGATTTGAGGCAGCGTTAACACAAAAATTCTTGAAAGAGGAACGAGTTTGAACCCCTTCAAGTCTCATTCCCTTTTTATTGATGACAAAGGGGGAGAAAAGTGATGACTTGTACCATTTTGATAGCATGACTTATATGAATTGCAAAAGCTTGTATGAATGTCTTATATGCCTTGCAAAATCCTTGAGAATATCACAAGATTGATTGATCATATTGAAAGCATGCCTTACATCTATATCATGAAATTCATGTTGAAAATCTTTATCTCCTGTCGTAGTAAAAATTGTCTCTTATCATTCGACTTAAAAATGATTTTCATTGAAGTTTCGCATTTACTTATGCTTAATAAGAATAACAATAAGTTCTACGGTTAGAACTTATCAGTTTATGCTTGAATTCAATGGGATGGAATTCAAGTATTTTTATCTTCTCATAATATGGCATATAGATAGGGGGAGTTATGTTTAACTCCATCATCAATTGATTGTCATCATCAAAAAGGGGGAGATTGTTGAATCTCGAATTTTGATGATAAAATCAATTGATGGGTTAATTGATCTAATCCATATTATTGAGTTAAGTGTGCAGGATTAACTACGATAATCAGAAAACACAAAGCAAGAATACCGAAGTCAAGTTCGATGGACGTTTAAGATTCCGAAGAATCATCGGAGATGCTGCTGGAACCAACCGAGAAGAAATCGGGAACCTGTCAGAATTTTCGGAAGTTCGCCGAAGAGATCGTCGGAGGTTCACGGAGATCACCGAGAAGGCTCGGCTACTCGTTAAAGTCATCACAAGTTCGGGAGCTTGCTGGGACTCCATCAGAAGAAGTTCGTCGGAAAGCTCGCCGGAACAAGACTCGACGTTCACGGTTGAAAACTTGCTTAAGATGTTTTTTTTGTTATGTAGTTCACTTGTAATTAGGATTAGGATTAAGAGATAATCCTATATCCTGGTTAGGGGCCAATTGGGCCCAAAATTAGACTTGGTTTGGGCTAAATTTGAAGCCCAACAAGTGAACCGAAGGGTCTAGCGGTGGCACCGCCCAGCACCCGAGAGCTGGGCGGTGGCATCGCCCAGCACTGTTAGTGTCTAACACTGACAGGCGGTGGCACCGCCAGCATCGGGAACCCAAAGAGAATTCAAATTTTGGAGCCCAAATTTGAATCCTCTTGAGGCCTATAAATACCCCTCCAATCTCAGCTGAGATCACAACTTTTTGAGAAGCAATTGATTGAGAGAAAGGTCTTAGAAAAGTCTTTGCTAGTCTTGTTTTCAATTTGCTAGTGTTCACCTCCTTCTTTCTTGATAAAAATCTGTAAGAGAGTGAACTGCTTGTAAAAAATTGTAAGAGGGGTATTTACCCTTCCACTTCAAGAGATTTGCTAGTGGAAGGTGGGAGCCTCATCGAAGAGGGGCCTCGCAAGTGGATGTAGGTCATTTGACTGAACCACTATAAAATCGGCTTGATCTCTGGTTTGCATTTACTTATTGTCATTTACATTACTGCAAACCATTTGCACTTTAATGCTCTACTTCTTTGTCTCCGTCTTACTTATCCCTTCAAGTTAAAACGCAATCGAAACGGTTTCAAACGACAACGTTACTTTTATCGTACGAAGTTTCCGAAAGTGTAAAAATCATCAAAAGTTTATCGCACTTTACCGCTGCACTAATTCACCCCCCCCCCCCCCCTCTTAGTGCCGCTCCGATCCTAACAGTCGGTGGCCTCGACGGAAGAGAAATCAGTGGAGTGGATGTAGGTCATGACAACCAAACCACTATAACTTAGTTTGTATTTACTTCTTGCAATTTATATTTACTATAAACTTGCCTTCTTTACTTGCTTTATATCCACTACACTATTCCATATGCTTTCAAGTTAATATCTTCCGAAATGGGTTTAATCGCAATGAGATTTTCAAACCGACGTAATTTTTACCACTACACTAATTCACCCCTCCTCTTAGTGTCGACTCGTTCCTAACAGTTTGTATCAGAGCCTCGTAATTTCTCATTTGGTTTAACATCTAAGAGAAATGACTCTTTTCAACTTTTCAACTCGTCCCATGTTCAATGGGACGGACTACACATATTGGAAAACTTGAATGAGAGTTTTCTTGCTTTCATTGAATTATGATTTATGGAATATTATTGAAAATGAATTTCGAAGGTCTTCTCTTCCAATAAACCATTGGAATGATTTGGAGAAAAATACTTTTTCTTTAAATACGAAAGCTATGAATGCTTTGTTTTGTGCCTTAGACAAAAATAAATTCAATCAGGTTTCTACTTACGAAACGACTTTTGACATTTGGCATACTCTTGAAATTACACACGAAGGCACTAGCAAAGTAAAAGGTTCAAAAATTAATTTTTTGGTGCATGATTTTAAATTGTTTCATATGAAACCAAGTGAAACCATTGGAGACATGTACAACCGTTTTACGGATGTCGTCAATGGTTTAAAAGCTCTTGGTAAAACTTTTTCAAATTTTGAACTTGTTAGTAATGTTTTACGATCACTTTCTAAAAATTAGAATTAGAAAGTAATGGCTATTCAAGAATCAAAAAATTTAAATATTTTTTTGATCGAAAAACTTATCGGGTCTTTAATAACCTACGAAATGACCAATATGGCACAAAACGAACTTGAGACCAACCTTCTAAATAATAGAAAGGATTTTGGACTAAGAACAATCGAAGACCACTCGAGCATAAGCTCAAGTGATGGTGAACTTGAACTCCTCACTATGAAATTTAAAAAATTTATTAAACAAGAATTAAAGAATAAAAATGAACTTAAAAATAAGAAGAAGAGAGTACTCAAAGTGACTTGGGATAAAACGAGTGCATCCAAAGATGATGAGCAAATCGATGAAGATGAAGTGGCGATCTTTGCTTTGGTGACTCTCATCAATGAGGTAAATAACTCAAGCGAAACACCTTTAGTTTACTTTGAAATTACATAATGCTTTTCATGAGTTATTATTAATTTAGTTTAGAAAAATTATTTTCTTAAAAATTACATGTTTAATAATGTAATGAAAATGCAAAAATTGAGATCATACTAGTAATTTTGAAAATGATAATGAAAATTGCATGTTTTATGTTAAAGGAATAAAATGTTAGATTTAAATCTAATGATAATCCTATGTATGTTTTTCAAGAAGAAATAATGTGTCTTGATGATTTCCATTTTCGATTGAAACCATGCTTGATGTCTTAATGAAAATTTTAAGAATTTGATATCATGCTTAATGTGAAATTATGCATAATAATTTTTGTGATTCATGGCTTATTGATCTTTATCGCAATGAAAATTGCTTTTTCGGTTATAAACAAGATGGATGGTTTTTATGAAGAAACTTATTTTTCGATCCTAAACGTGTTAGGATCAAGAGCACTAAGAGGGGGGGGGGTGAATTAGTGCAATGAAAAACTTACGAGGATTAAAACTGCGTTCGTACGATAAAATAGTTTCCGATGTAAAACCGTTTTCGGAAACTTAACTCGAAAGCGAGTTCATAAAGGAGTGCAGCAAAAGTAATAAGAAAGTAAAGCATATGGAGGTTTGCAGTAAAGATAGAAAACAGAAAGTAAATGCAAACCGAGATTTAGAGTGGTTCGGTCAATCTTGACCTACATCCACTTTTGGCTTCGTCCTCCGATGAGGACACCGACATCCACTAGAGGCCTTCCTTAAATAGGCGAAGGCCAACCACCCTTTTACAGTTTTACTCCTTTTGACGGGCTTAGGAGACAACCTTTACAGAATTTTCTCTCCTCTCTTAAAAGATCAAAGCTTGGAAGAAAAGAGGGAGGAGAACTTCTAGCCTTTACAATACTTTTAAGCTCTAAAAATCACAGAGTAAGATTAGATTTTCGGTGCCCTTTCATGCAAGAAAGGGTGGGGTATATATAGGCCCCAAACTGGTTTGAATTTGGAGCTTAAAAATGGCATCTCCCGGATTTTCGACGTCTTGGCAGTACTACAGCCAAACTAGGCGGTACGATCGCCTAACAGAGCTCGGAGACCGAGCTCTGACGGTGCCACCGCCCGACAGGGGCAGTACCACCGCCTGACAGGGGCAGTACCACTGCCTAGTCTCGCTCTGAGACTGAGCCCAGGCGGTACCACCGCTTGACCTGGGTGGTTGCATCGCCCAACTTTCCTGAGCTCCTAGACAGTGCCACCACCGACCCAAGCGGTGCCATCGCCAGCCAGGAAATCTAGGTGCGAATGGGCTGATCCATTCGGCCCAATTTGGGTCTGTTAAGGGCCCAATTGCCCCCATATTAAGTTAATGGGATCACCACCCATTCCTAGCTTAATCTATGTGCTAACTATGATATTTCTTAAGACATTTATTGCAACTTGCTCTAGTGTGTCAATCGCTTCTTCCGACGAACTTTCGACGAACATCCGATGAATCCTCGGCAATGCTCCGGCAGACTTCCAGTAAACTCCTGGACTTGCAATGATCCACTTGGCGAGTTTTGACTAGCTTCTTTGGCAAGCTCCTGGACTTCTCGGATTTGTTCCCGTAGAACCTCCGACGACCGTCCGGACTTCCGTCGAACTCATGAACCTCCAACATGATCATTGTCTTGACTCCGGCGCAACTCCTACTACATGTCTTACTTCCATCATAGTTAATCCTGCATGTGTAAAACAAACTTCGATCTAGACAATTAATACTAAGCATTAATCAAGTTGTCCGGCATGTCATTGGTCCCTTGACGCTTCGTCCGATTCTTCGACGCATCATCCTTTCCTGTGGCCTATTGCCCAATTGGCCAGTTGACTCTGCAACTCCGATATCCTTGGCGCAATACCCGCTCTTATTGGCCCGATGCCCCAGTCCACGACTCGAAGCCTTTTGTCGATACGTTGACCGATCCACCGACCCGACGTCCAATCTTCTAACATGTTCCTCCGGCCCAACATGATTTTCCTGCTTTAATTGTCTCATCCTGATCGAAGTATCCTACATCACTCAAAACGTAGATTAAATCATAAACATATATGAAGTGGTTTCATCATCAAAATACGAGATTCAATAATCTTTGCCTTTTTTATGATGACAACCACTTGATGACAGAGTTAACCTTAACTCCCGAAGTTTAAACAAACTCCCCCAATCAATATGTCATATTGATAGAAACTCTTGGATTCAAAAATCCAAGCAACATGTCATCATAAACTTATGCATAACATGTCATGTCATCAACATACTTCTCCCCCTTTGTCATCAACAAAAAATAGAAGTACCACAATCAAGTGTTTGTTATATAAGTTCAACTCATTGCATAAAAAATATAATATCCATTTTTACCATCATGCAAGTTTGCTATCATCAAATGGTAAGATATCAACATGTAAAATTGCGATGTAAGCTTTTGATATCGTAACGCAAACATTTCAAGTGTTTATCAATTGTAGAATTTCATCACATGACAAGATATCAATAAGTAAAATTGTGATACAAGTTCTTGATATCTTAACATGATGCAAGCATTTCAAGTGTTTAGCAATCATAGCATTTCATCACATAGCAAGATATCAACAAGTAAAATTGCAATGCAAGTTCTTGATATCTTAACATGATACAAACATGGCATAATCATAGCGTCAATTTACCATATATTTCGATGTAAGCTTCTTTTGATATCTTAACATAATATGGCACTTATAGCATCAATTCATATATTTCTCCCCCTTTGTCATTAACAAAAAGGAGAACGATATAAGCAAATTTTAGACATAAGTGCGGTACTTATTCATGCCATAACTAGGTTTATGTCATTTTTCAACAATGAGTGATAGGATACCAACTATACAAACATCTCAAGAAAACATGACATAGAGATAGCTTTCATTACTTCTTCCTTTTTATTTGTTGTTATCTTTTTGCATGAACGATGAAAATCATTTGTGAAGTTCAAATCGATAAGATATTAAAGCAGGCTTCATTTTTGCAAGGATTAAGATATGTATGTGAATCAAATCATTGTACGTAAAAATATCTTCCTTTTATAAGAAGGAATCATCAAATCTATTTCTCTAAAAATATTTTTCACATGATAAGTCTATGAGAAATGCATTTGCTAGATGATTCCATATTTCAAAAATCAATGAAATGAATCAAACTCGATATGACATATGTTTATTAGGTTCGGAAGAGAATAATGTATCGAGAAAATCTGATTGTTAGGATCAAGAAAATCCGAAAATGAAATTTAACACTTTCATGCATTCAGACAAGGTTTTGCTATAGATTTTCAAATACAATCAACATGCTTATTATCATAAAAAAATTTGTATTCAAAACACATAATTTCCAACATGTAATGTAATTGTGTAAAATCATCATGGCAATTAAGTGATTTGATCATTGAATCAAGAAAGTCCGAAAAACAAGTTCATGTATTCGGACACATTTTTAAAGGATTAAAAAAGTAAGAATCTTCTCAAATCACAATATAACATACTTATTATGGAAACCAAGGCACAATATTTTCAAAGTAAGCATGTTATAGAAATATTCAATTTCAATGTGAAATCCGACAATGAGTAACGTAAAGAAATTCAAGAAAAATCTGTGAATGATATTCAGTCTACAATAAAATTTGTAACTCTGCATATGTTCAACATATTGTATGAAAAACATAATATCAAGTTTTATCATTATGCAAATTGTAAGCTTGAAAATTTAGCAAGTGCTACATCGTGCAAACTAAAAAAAATTTAGCAAGTGCTATATCACATTAGAATATACAAGCTATCAAGCTTTAGATATACAAGGTAGTAAGATAGCATGTTCTACTTCATACAAGCTAGCAACAACATTTTAGAACATGCAAGCTAGCAGTTTTAAGATGTTCAAAAAGAAACTCTTGCTTCTTGAAATATGCAAGTTGCAAGCAAGCAAATTTTGCTTCTTTTACAATTTTTGAGCTCGCAATTTTGCTTCCATTGCAAAGTGCAAGTTTAGCATGTTTAGCATCTTGAGATAGGCAAGATAGCACATTTTGCATTTTCTTGAGATTGCAAGTTAGTAATTATCGGTGATATTCAAGATAGCAATTTCTTCTCTTTTGAGAAGTGTAATTTTTGCTTTCTTCTTGAATTGTGCAAGCTAGCTATCTCCCCCTTTGTCATTATCAAAAAGAAGGGAAAAACCCTTTATATCAATTTCTAAATCATGACAAAGGTTCGTATCAATCTCATTTGTGCAACATTATATTTTCAAATTAAAACATGCACATTTTTAAAACCTTACATTTCATTTTTCATTATGATATTGAAAAAATAAATCATTCATTATTATGAACATATCATACATGATACTTAAATATCAAAATTTTTAAGCATTTATCAATATTTTGATTATGATACCAAACATTTATTGTTTAAAGCATTCATGATACACATTATATGCAAATCACCATGTACATCATCGTAATAAAAAGCATATGCATCATTCTGAATCATAAATATTTCAAATCATCATGGTAATAATTTATCAAATTAATATTTCTTAGATATGCATGATACCAAAATATGATTTCAAATGTTTAACATATAACATGCATAAAAAGTTGAAAAGAGAAGGGAATAATTCAAAGATACAAAGATTTCATCCATCTTATAAACAAATGAAAGATCAAGTCATGAATCCAAAATTTCATGAATCAAAATAGTCAAAATGATCATCAAAGGTAATCTAATGTTATTCTAAGAAATCAACATCATGATTTTGATAAAACTCATTTCAAATTCAAGTCATTAAAATTATCTTACTTTCAAGAGATTCAAAAAGGCAATATAATTTTATTGGTCTCTTTGTGAAAAATCGATAAGATAGAGAAAAAGGATATTTTTCAAGAAAAATGCTTTCCTCCTTTTGTTTCAACTCATTGATTGATTTAATACATGATTGTTCTTTTCTTTTATGCCAAATCCATGCATCATTCATTAACGTTGAAAAAGATCTTTCAAAAGATCACAAAGTTTGATAATCACAAAGATCATCATGCATCATTTCGAAAGAAAACTCATTAAGTAAGATCATTATGCATTATTTCAAATCAAACATAATTTCATTTATTTTCAAAATATTCATCATGATAGGACATACAAGACAAAGAAATTATTAAACATAAAGCATATTCATTAATCATGGCTTCATTGAGCATAAGGTATTTTCAACCAAAATCATTTTATTATTTGTTGTAGCCATGCATTTTTCTTTTTAGGTGAATCTATCTTTTCATGCTTAGTTTTCCATAAAATAGCCATGCATCATCATTAAGCATGATATTAAACTTCTTAATATTTTTATTAAGACATCAAGCATGGTTTCAATCAAAATCGGAAATCATCCAGATACACATTTTTCTTCTCAAGAAAAACATACATGTGATCATTAGATTTAAATCTAACATTTTATTCCATTAACATAAAACATACAATTTTTAAGAAAAAATAAATAAATAATTATTCTAAAAAAGAAAATGCATCATGAAAAACATCAAGTAATTTTGAAATAAATTAAGGGGGTATTGATTACCTCATCGTTGAATGTCGTTAAGGCGTAGTTTGCCACCTCGCCTTTCTTGATTTTCTCCTCATCTTTGAAGGAGCTCAATTCATCCCACTTTGTATTCTTTTTCTTGCATTCAAAGCAAGTAGTTCCGTTCTTTTTGCTCTTAAATTTTTGTTTCTTAAATTTTTTAAATTTCTTAGTGAGTGGTTCTTGTTCACCATCACTTGAACTTATGCTCGAGTGGTCTTCAAATGTTCTATGTCCCAAATCCTTCCTGTTCTTTGGAAGGTGGCTTTGTTCATCATGTTCATCATGTGCATTACGCACCATTTCATATGTCATCAATGAACCGATAAGTTTTTCAAGTGGAAATATATTTAAATCTTTTGTTTCTTATATTGATGTTACTTTTGATTCCCAAGCTTCAGAAAGTGATCGTAAAACTTTACTAAAAAGTTCAAAATTCGAGAAACATTTGCCAAGAGCTTTTAAACCATTGACGACATACGTAAAATGGGTGTACATGTCAACAATGGTTTCACTCGGCTTCATTCAAAAAAGCTCAAAATCATGCATTAAAAAATTTACTTTAGAATCATTTACACTACTTGTGCCTTCGTGTGTGATTTTAAGAGTGCACCAAATATCGAAAGTCGTTTCGCACATAGAAACCCGATTAAACTCGTTTTTGTCTAAGGCACAAAATAGAGCATTCATAGCTCTAGCATTTAAAGAAAATGTCTTCTTCTCCAAATCATTCCAATGGTTCATTAGAAGAGAAGATGTTCGAAAACCATTCTCGACAATATTCTAGTATCGCCAGCTGTTATTGCTGTTAAGTGGTGGTACCACTCCTGTCAGGCGGTGGTACTGCCAGAGCTCGGTTTCCGAGCTCTGTCAAGTGATGGTACCACCCAGACTGAATGGTAGTACCACTCAGTGTTAGGTGTAAGGTGATGGTACCGCTAGTTCCTCGAAAATACGGGATGAGACACTTTTTGGCTCCATTTTTTAAAGTCATTGGGGCCTATAAATACTCCACCCTTTTCAGCATGAAAAGGCATTGAATGTGATTATAATCTTGAGTTATTGGAGTGTAAAAGTGTTGTAAACAAGTGTTAGAGTCCTCCTCCTACCTTTCTAAATTTTGAGATCATTCAAGAGAGGTGTGAGACTTATAAAGGTTCTCTCCTAAACCCGGGAAAAGGAGAAAGTGTTATAAAGAGGTGTTTGGTCTTCACCTATTGAAGGAAGGCCTTTAGTGGACGCCGGAGACCTCGTCAGAGGAGGAATCCAAAAGTGGATGTAGGTCACCTTGACCGAACCACTCTAAATTTCGGTTTACTTTTCATTTGTGCAATTTACTTTACTGCAAACCTCCTTAATCTTCTCTTACACTTTTACAAAAGCTTTCAAGTTCAACTTCTCTCTGAAATAGATTGAATCGAAATCATTTTCATTAGAATCGATTTTAAATGAAATGAATAATTTTATGAAATTGTGAAAGTTTTTCGCTGCACTAATTCACACTCCCCCCCCCCCCCCCCCCCTTCTCTTAGTGCCGCTCTTGATCCTAACAATTGGTATCAGATCAAGGTTCACTCTCATTTGGTTTAAAACCTAAGAGAGTGTTAGGATCAAGAGCACTAAGAGGGGGGTGGGTGAATTAGTGCAACGAAAAAATTTCGACGATTAAAGCGATGTTCATATGATAAAAGTGTTTTTGATGATAAACCATTTCGGAAAGTTCTTCAACATAAGATCAAGTGAAACTATAGTTGAAGTAAAGCAACGGAGGTAGTTTGTAGTTAAGATAGAGAGCAGAATGTAAATGCAAACCGAGATTTAGAGTGGTTCGGTCAATCTTGTCCTACATTCACTTTTGGCTTTCTCCTCTGATGAGGTCACTGACGTCCACTAGAGGCCTTCCTTCAATAGGTGAAGGCCAACCATCCTTTTACAGCTTTACTCCTTTTGACGGGCTCAGGAGACAACCCTTACAGATTTCTACTCCTCTCTTGAATGATCGAAACTTAGAAAAAAAGAGGGAGAAGAACTTCTAGCCTTTTATAACACTTTTAAGCTCTCAAATTCTTAGAATAAATGCACTTTTGGTCCTTTTCATGCAGGAAAGGGTGGGGTTTATATAGGCCTCAACTGGTTTGAATTTGAAGCTCAAAAGTGTCATCTCCTATATTTTCGGGATCCTAGCGGTACCACCATCATAACTAGGTAGTACTACCACCTGGCATCTGACACTGGGCGGTACTACCACTCAGTCTGGGTAGTACCATTGCTTGGCAGAGCTCGGAGACCGAGCTCTGGTGGTACCACCGCTTGATTAGGCCGGTACAACCGCTTGGCAGTAATAACTACCGATGGTAACACCGCCTAACAAGGGCAGTACTACCGCCCAAAATTCCTGGGAGACTAAGTATCTTGGGTGGTGCCACCATCGGCCAGGAATTCTGGGTCTGAATGGGCTAATCCATTCGGCCCAATTTTGGTCTGTTCAGGGCCTAATTGGCCCCATATTAAGTTAATGGGATCACCTCCCAATTCTAACTTAATCTACCTGCTAACCACGACACTTAATGTTAGGATCAAGAGCACTAAGAGGGGGGGGGGGTGAATTAGTGCAGCGGAAATCTTTCGACGATAAAAAATGTTCGAACGATAAAGACGATTTCAGTGTGAAAGCCGATTCTAAGATTACTTTAACTTAAGATCAAGCGAGATGACGTTAAATTCAATCTATGAAGGCAGTTTGCAGTTATGATGAAAACCAGAATATAAGCGCAAACTGAAATACGATGTTCGTACGAAGAAACTGATTTACGTCTAAATGCTTATTCGTAAATCACTTTGATTAGGCGAGATACAGCTTAGGCAAGGATATAAAGGCAGTTTGTAGTTAAGATAGAAATCAAACGTAAACACAAATTGAAATATGATGATCGTACGAAAAATAAATTTACGTCTAAACGATGATTCGGAAAGTGCAAAGCTTGAAACCCGATCGTATATGCGCAGAAAGCAGTAAGCTTTAGAGGAGGTTTGCAGTAAAGAAAATATGCTCAAAGTAAATGCAAACCGAGATTTACAGTGGTTCGATCAATCTTGACCTACTCCACTTTTGGCTTCCTCCACCGATGAGGTCACCGACGTCAACTAGAGGCCTTCCTTCAATAGGCGAAGGCCAACCACCCTTTTACAATTTCACTCCTTTTGACGGGCTTAGGAGACAACCCTTACAGAATTTTCTCTCCTCTCTTTACAACTCAGAACTTGGAAGAACAGACGGAGAAGAACTTTTGGCCTTTACAACAATTTTGAGCTCTTAGAATCACAGAAAAAGATCAAGATTTCGGTGTAAGTTCTGTGCTTTCAGTGCTGAATGGGTGGGGTATTTATAGGCCCCAACCCAGTTCAAAAACTGTCAATTCCCGAAATTCCGGGATCAGGCGGTTGCACCTCTTGACTGGAGCGGTTGCACCGCCTAGTAGAGCTCGAAGACTGAGCCTCTAGGCGGTGCTACCTCCTGTCAGGGGCGATTGCACCTCCTGACAGAGCTCGAAGGCCGAGCTCAGGCGGTTACACCTCCTGACTGAGGCGGTTGTATTGCCTGGCAGAGCTCGAACACTGAGCTCAAGCGGTGCCACCTCTTATCAGGGGAGGTTGCATCGCCCAGTCTCGCTTGGAGGCTGAGCCCCAAGCGGTGCCACCGCCTGGCTAGAGCGGTTGCACCTCCCAGTCTTGCTCAGAGACTGAGCCCAGGCGGTGCAACCTCCTGCCTTGGGCGGTTCAACCGCCTAGCAGAAATCAGGGCTCGAATGGGTTGATTCATTCGGCCCAATTTGGGTTTTTCAGGGGCCTAATTGCCCCAAGATTAAGTTAATAGGATCACCTCCCATTTCCAACTTAATCAATGTGCTAACTACGATTTTTCCTAAGACATTTACTCCAACTTGCTCCGGTGTATCAATCGCTTCTTCCGGCGAACTTCCGTCGATCATCCGATGAACCCTCGGTGATGCTCCTGCGGACTTCCGGCAAACTCCTGGACTTGCGACGATTCACTTGGCGAGTTCCGACAAGCTTCTTTGGCAAGCTTATGGACTTCTCGGATTTGTTCCCGCAGAACTTCCGACGACTATCCGAACTTCCGTCGAACTCTCGAACTCCCAACGTGATCATTGTCTTGACTCCGGCGTAACTCCTACTGCATGTCTCACTTTCATCGTAGTTAATCCTGCACACTTATCTCAGCATATAGATTAGATAACAAATGACAATTGACTTCATCATCAAAATCCGAGATTCAACAATCTCCCCCTTTTTTATGATGACAATCAATTGATAATAGAGTTAACCTTAACTCCCCTTGTCTATATGCCATACTTGAGATAAGTCATTCTTGAATTCAAAACCTAAGAATTCAAGAGACATATTGATAAGTTCAAATCATTTGAATTTATCAATACTCCCATCATGATTCCCATCATGTTGTATCTCTCTGAAGATGATGTCAAGGCTTGACATTTATTTTCAAATATAACAAGTTTGAATGATGGTAATAGTAGCAATTCATCATATAGTAAGATATCAACATGTAAAGCTGTGAAGTAAGATTTTGATATCATTACATGATGTACACATTTCAAATATTTTAGCAAGTATTGCATTTCTTCACATGGTAAGATATCAACTCAAGGCATAATGCAAATTAATGTATGGCATCTGTTCATATATCTCTTGGTGATACAAGCATGGCATAATCATAGCATCAGTGTTTATAGCATCAATTCATATATTTCTCCCCCTTTGTCATCAACAAAAAGCATAGTAGTTGTGATACTAGCAAATTATCAAGCATATAAAGGAAGGCATGATACGTAGATTGCGTTAAATACTTCTTCCTCTTTTTTGTTATAATCCTTTTTGCATGAAGGAGGAAAGACATTTGTGATACCAGCTATTTGTGAGTTTACTTTGAGTCAAGATATGTGTGTGAAACAGCTTTTTGCAAGTAAAAATACTATCATCCATATTTTAAGATGGAATTCATATGCATATATGAGAAAATCCAATTTTTAGCATTCCGATTGTTAAGCGAATCCGAAAATGAAATGAACTCTTTCATGCATTCGGACAAGACTATGCTACAGATTTTCAAATACAGTCGTGAAGACAAAACATTTTTGTATTCAACACATAATTTCCAACATGTTATTTAGGCATGTAATGGCAATCAAGTGATTTTAACTAAAGTCCGAAAAATAATTTTAACTAGTTTATGTATTCGGACACATAAACATTCCTAATTCTCTTCTTATGAAATCAAATTGCTCTTCACTTAGAGGTTTTGTAAAAATATCAGCTAGTTGATGTTTAGTATCAATATCATGGCAATGTCATGACTTATCAACTGCATTGGTATATCACTTTCTCAAATTATATTTATCATGGAAATCAAGGCACAAGGTTTTCAAAACATTTAGTTTCAATGTAAAATCCGAGATAAACAATGAGAAATGTTTGTAACTCTGCATATTCTCACAAAATATATCAGGTAACCATATCAAGGATCAAGGCAAAGCCCATCATGGTGAGTAACATAAGGAGTTTACAATAACAACATATTATTGTGTTCATACAAGCTCATTCATGAGGTGAAAAATTAAAGTGCCTAAATAAAGAGTCAAATTGTCGATGAATTTGCTGCAGCTCAGATAGGATTTGATCTTGTCGATGTTCAAGCCGTTCTTGTCTTTGTTCGAATCGGTCCATCCGAATCCCAATATCTTCGATAGATGATGTATGAGTTTGCTCAAATGGATGTGTTTCCTCAAAGGGACAGATCGGAGGAGATTGGGTACCCCTAAAGACTGGTGTTTCCGATTCTGGTTCAGGTTGAGGGGGATCGGTTCTTCTAGGCATTCTAAGCCAGTTACCATTTCTATATAAACATCTTAATCGATGAAGTAGATTTTTATTTATTATGCTAAACCTATCCACTTTTATTACTTCTTCTTCCGGTGGTATTAGAATATCGTAGGCTTTCTATATTCTAGTGATTATACCACCATATGGGAGCATCATGTCTTTCTTAGATAGTTCTAACATGTTTTGTTGGATAAGATAACCAAGACAGATGTCATGTCCTTTCATGATCAAATACATAGTTCCTAATTGTAATTGGCTTACTTCATCATGATGGTATTGTTTAGGGAGAATGATGCTAGTTAGGATATGATGAAGTACCTTAGTGTTTAGAGGTAGTAGATGTTCACAACTTTTAGGAACAAATGCTAAGTTGGGATTGGCAAAAATTGTTCCTAAGGCTTCAACATATGTTGTTCCAACAGTTTCATCATCCCATGATCCTCTAAAGTAAAGTCCTCTACTTTTTATGGGAATGCCTATCATATCGCAAATGAATTTATCTGTAATGGAGATGTGTTGTCCTAAAAGATAGGTAGACATTCTTTCTTCTTCATCTATTTGTATGTTGTTGTAAAACAATCTAACAAGTCTTGGATAGATGGGTTCATTAATTTATAAAATAGGGAGTAGATCTAAGTTTGCAAACCATTGGATTGTCTCTAAGTCTCTTAGTTCATTTAAATCTACATATTTTCCCTTATTGACACTCCTAAGTTCGAAAGAGGAAAACTTTTCAGCATGGTATTTTGAATCGAAAAGGGTGAGATCAAAATCTTCTACTAATCTCCTCTTTCCTTTGTCCCTTGAGGATCTTCTAGATCCCATAACTACTGCTGTTTAGAAGAATAGTGATGAGCAAGAGTAAATGAATCAAAGACAGAATTTAAGGGCTTCTTAGATAATACCTTAGTGAGATCTTCGAGAGAGGGAAGGATTGTTGATGTTTTGCTCCGAAATGAGGGGTATTTGGGATGCTATGAGGGGAGAAATGAGGATGGAGGAGCTTTGAAAGAGTAAAGAGGGGAAGGGAGTGAGTTGGGGTCGGTTTCACCGCCGACCCTAGCTTGGGTTAAAAAGGGCAGAGTTGCGGGCGGTTGCACCTCTGGCTGGGGCAGTGCAACCGCTTGCAACACGTGACAGCCGGAGGTAGCACCTCCGGCTGGGGCGGTGCCACCGCCTGCAGGCAGTGAGCACTTGTTCTGATCGCAGTGTGATCTGATTTGAGAGTTTTTGACTTGAGAAGAATTTTCATTCAGAGTAATCAACTTTACTTACGTAATTACGTAAGAGTTTTCTTTTTAAGATGAGAACTTTTGCACGATCAAGATAGATCTTTTAACGTGCATACTCTCTCTTGGGTTTTAATCCGTTAGAGAGTTAACCCTGCTCTGATACCAATTGTTAGGATCAAGAGCACGGGTGAATTAGTGCATCGGAAATCTTTCGACGATAAAAAACGTTCGAACGATAAAGACAATTTCGGTGTGAAAACCGATTCTAAGATTACTTTAACTTAAGATTAAGCGAGAAGACGTTAGAGTCAATCAATGAAGGCAGTTTGCAGTTATGATGAAAACCATAATATAAGCGCAAACTGAAATACGATGTTCGTACGAAGAAACTGATTTACGTCTAAATGCTGATTCGTAAATCACTTTGATTAGGCGAGATACAGCTTAGGCAAGGATATAAAGGCAGTTTGCAGTTAAGATAGAAATCAAACATAAACGCAAACTGAAATATGATGATCGTATGAAAAACAGATTTACGTCTAAACGCTGATTCGGAAAGTGCAAAGCTTGAAACCCGATCGTATATGCGCAGAAAGCAGTAAGCTTTAGAGGAGGTTTGTAGTAAAGAAAATATGCTCAAAGTAAATGAAAACCGAGATTTAGAGTGGTTCGGTCAATCTTGACCTACTCCACTTTTGGCTTCCTCCACCGACGAGGTCACTGACGTCAACTAGAGGCCTTCCTTCAATAGGCGAAGGCCAACCACCCTTTTACAATTTCACTCCTTTTGACGGGCTTAGGAGACAACCCTTACAGAATTTTCTCTCCTCTCTTTACAACTCAGAACTTGGAAGAACAGAGGGAGAAGAACTTTTGGCCTTTACAACAATTTTGAGCTCTTAGAATCACATAAAAAGATCAAGATTTCAGTGTAAGTTCTGTTCTTTCAGTGCTGAATGGGTGGGGTATTTATAAGCCCCAACCTAGTTCAAATTTGGAGCTCAAAATTGTCAATTCTCGGAATTCTGGGATCAGGCGGTTGCACCTCCTGACTGGAGCGGTTGCACCGCTTGGCAGAGCTCGAAGACTGAGCCTTTGGGCGGTGCTACCTCCTGTCAAGGGCGGTTGCACCTCTTGACAGAGCTCGAAGACCGAGCTCAGGCGGTTGCACCTCCTGACTGAGGCGGTTGCACCGCCTGGCAGAGCTCGAAGACTGAGCTCAGGCGGTGCCACCTCCTGTCAGGGGAGGTTGCACCGCCCAGTCTCGCTCAGAGACTGAGCCCCAGGCGGTGCCACCGCCTGGCTGGAGCGGTTGCACCTCCCAGTCTCGCTCGGAGACTGAGCCCAGGCGGTGCAACCTCCTACCTTGGGCGGTTCAACCGCTTGGTAGAAATCAGGGTCCGAATGGGTTGATCCTTTCGTCGATCATCCAATGAACCCTCGGTGATGCTCCTACGGACTTCCGGCAAACTCCTGGACTTGCAATGATTCACTTGGCGAGTTCCGACGAGCTTGTTTGGCAAGCTTATGGACTTCTCGGATTTGTTCCCGCAGAACTTCCGACGACTATCCGAACTTCTGTCGAACTCTCGAACTCCCAACGTGATCATTGTCTTGACTCCGGTGTAACTCCTGCTGCATGTCTCACTTTCATCGTAGTTAATCCTACACACTTATCTCAACATATAGATTAGATAACAAGTGACAATTGACTTCATCATCAAAATCTGAGATTCAACACTTAAGACATTAATGCTGCAAATCGTGTTCCGGTGCTCAATCGCTTCTTTCAGCGAACATCCGATGAACCCTCAGCGATGCTCCGACGAACTTCCGACAAACTCCTGGACTTACAACGATCCTCTTGACGAGTTTCGACGAGCTTCTTTAGCAAGCTCCTAGACTTCTCAATTGTTCTTGCAAAACCTCCGATGATCGTCCAGACTTCCGACGAACTCTCGAACCCCCAACATGATCTTGGTCTTGACTCCGGCTCAACACCTACTGCATGTCTTACTGCCATCGTAATTAATCTTGCACATGTAAAACAAACTTCGATCTACATAATTAATACTAAGCATTAATCAAGTTGTCCGACATGTCATTGGCCCCTCGACGCTTCGTCCGATTCTTTGGCGCATCGTTCTCTCCTGCGGCCTATTGCCTAATCGGCCAATTGACTCTGCAACTCCGATATCATTAGCGCAATACCCCCTTTTCTTGGCCCAATGCCCGAATCCATGGCCCGAAGCCTTCTGTCGATACGTCGATCGATCCACCGGCCCAACGTCCAATCTTCTAATATGTTCCTCCGGCCCAACATGATTTTTCCTACTTTAATTGTCTCATCTTGATCGAAGCATCCTACGTTACTTAAAACACAGATTAAAACATAAACATAATTATCAAATGGTTTTATCATCAAAATATGAGATTCAACAATCTCTCCTTTTTTTATGATGATAACCAATTGATGACGGAGTTAAACTTAACTCCCGGAGTTTGAACAAACTCCCCCTATCAATATGCCATATTGATAGAAACTCTTGGATTCAAAAATCTAAGCAACATGTCATGATAAAATTATGACATATAATCAACATGCTTCTCCCCCTTTGTCATCAACAAAAAAGAGAAGTACCACAATCAAGTGTTTGTGATATAAGTTCAACTCATTGCATGAAAAATATAATATCCATTTTTACCATCACGCAAGTTTGCTATCATAAAAATACAAGCTAGCAAAAACATTTTTGAACATTTTAAAACATGCAAGCTAGCAATTTTGATATGTTCAAGAAATCAACTCTTACTTTTTGAAATATAAGTTTTGCTAGATGTGCAAGTTAACTTTTTCCTTCTTGAGATAGACAAGATAGCACTCCTTGGTGATATTCAAGATAGCAAGTTCTGCATCATGCAAACTAGTGAATCTTATAATATTTTAGAAGATGCATAATCACCAAAGCATCATAAATTTTAATGATGTACAAAATTACAAATTTTGCATGTTTGCATTTGTGTGTCTTGAGATTTGCAAAATAGCACTTTCTTGGTGATGTTCAAGATAGCAATTTCTTCTCTTTTGAGAAGTGCAATTTTTGCTTTCTTTTTGAATTGTGCAAGCTAGCAAATTAGCTTTCTAGCATGTTTTGCTCCTCCTTTGTCATTATCAAAAAGAAAGGAAGACCCTTTACATTAATTTCTAAAGATGAAAATTCAAGTCATGAATGTCAAAACAATTATTTTATCATGAATATTTTATCATTGCATGCATCATTATCATAAGTATAAGTATTGCATGCATAATTTCAAATCATCATGTATATAAAATCATCATTACATGCGTGATTCCAAATTATCATTTATTTCACATCATGATGGTACCAATTTTGTCAAATTACATCTTATCATGCATGATCGAAACTTCTTATTTGTATACATCAAAACAAATTAATGAATAGTTCATGTATTCATATCATCACATAAGGAATATCAAGAAGAATTATTGGGTGATGAGATAAATATTTCATGAACATAAGGAATTGTATAAAAATCCTATCATGAAAAGATAAAATCATATGAATACCAAAAAACATGATTCATTTTGACACATCTCCTCTTTAAAAAAAAATGAAAAGAATTCTTAGGAGAACATGATATAGATAAAATTTATTCAATCATGTAGGAGAATAAGATATTAATTCAAGCATATAAAATTTCTCAATTCATTATGAATCATAAAAATAATTATGGTTCCAAAAAATCATGATTCATTTAGAAAAATTTTCTCTTTAGTACACGATAAGAAGAAATATAGTAATGATACCAATCATGATTCATTTGGATGGTAGATGGTAAAAAGAAACATTGAGAATAAAATATCTCGATTTTTATAGAGTAAATCTCAAGTTATAAATCTAAAAAAATCAAGATAAAGCTCATTCAAATTCAAATTATCAAATCAAAATTATTTTCAACAGATTCATAAAAAGATGATAAAATAGATTCATCAAAGTCAATAAGATAGAGAAAAAATATTTTAAAGAAAAATACTTTTATCTATTTAGTTGTTTCATACGAGCATGCCTTTGTTCTTTTTGTGCCAAAAAATATATATATCATCAATCGTTTAGGATCGAAAAATAAATTTTGTAACAAAAACCATCAAGATCAATAAACCACAAAAATCATCATGTATAACTTTAAAATCTCATGTATAAAATCATCAAATCATGGTATCAAAATTTCAATATTTTCATTACAACTTTATGCATCATTAAATATACAATCGTCATGACACTTACACTATTTCATATAAGCATGCCTATTTCATTTATGTCAAATCAAAACATGTATCATTTTTTTTTTTAATCGAAAAAGCCACTTTTATTATCGTAAAAATCAATAATTTATAAATCACAAAAATCATTATGCATCATTTTGAAAGAAAACTCATTAAGCATGATCATTATGCATTACTTCAAATCAAACATGATTTCATTTATTTTCAAAATATTCATCATTATAGGACATACAAAGTAAAAAAAATATTAAACATAAAGCATATTCATGTTTTATTGAGCATAAGGTATTTTCAACCAAAATCATTTTGTTATTTGTTGTAGTCATGCATTTTTCTTTTTAGGTAAATCTATCTTTTCATGCTTAGTTTTCCATACAAAATCCATGCATCATCATTAAGCATGATATTAAACTTCTTAATATTTTTATTAAAACATCAAGCATGGTTTCAATCAAAATCGGAAATCAACAAGATACACATTTTTTCTTCTTAAGAAAAGAATACATATGATCATTAGATTTAAATCTAACATTTTATTTCATTAACATAAAACATATAATTTTTATTATTATTTTCAAAATTACGAGCATGATCATATTCTTGCATTTTTAATTTTTTAAACATGTAATTTTTAAGAAAAATAATTATTTAATAAAATAAAATGCATCATGGAAAACATAAAGTAGTTTCAAAATAAATTAAGGGGGTTTCGATTACCTCATCGTTGAATGTCATTAAGGCGTAGTTTACCATCTGGCCTTTCTTGATTTTCTCCTCGTCTTCGGAAGAGCTTGATTCATCCAAATTTTTGTTTATCTTCTTGCATTCAAAGCAAGTAGTTTCGTTCTTTTTGTTCTTTAATTTTTATTTCATTAACTTTTTAAATTTCTTAGTGAGTAGTTCTTATTCACCATCACTTGAGCTTATGCTCGAGTGGTCTTCAAATGTTCTATGTCCCAAATCCTTCCTATTCTTTGGAAGGTGGTTTTGTTCTTCATGTTCATCAAGTGCATTGTGCACCATTTCATAAGTCATCAATGTACCGATAAGTTCTTTAAGTGGAAAAATATTTAAATCTTTTGTTTCTTGTAAAGCTATTACTTTTGAATCCCACTTCTTAGAAAGAGAACGCAAAATCTTATTCACGAGTTCAAAGTTCGAAAAACTTTTACCAAGTGCTTTTAGACTATTGACGACATCTATAAAATAGGTGTACATGTCTCTAATAGTCTCTCTTGGTTCCATATAAAACATCTCAAAATCGTGCATCAAAAGATTAAGTTTAGAAATTTTTACACTACTTGTGCCTTCTTGTGTGATTTCAAGAGTGCACCAAATATCGAAAGTTGTTTGGAGATTAGGTCATACTAGCATGAAACTAATCTCTCAAATTTCATCTAAAGAACTTGTAAGAGGAATTCCTCATATCAAATTCGTCAAAGATAACATGTGTAATGCATGTCAACTAGGAAAATAAATAAAAGGTAGCTTCAAACCTACGAATCAAATAAGCACCTCTAAACCTTTGCAATTGATTCATATGGACTTATTCGGACTAATTGCTACATCAAGCCTAGGAGGTAGCAAATACCGTCATCGTGAATGATTATAGTAGATATACATGGACTTGTTTTTTGGCACACAAAAGTGATTGCTTTAGGTATTTCTCTAAATTTTGTAAACTTGTTCAAAATGAAAAGGGTTTTATAATTTCATTAATTCGAAGTGATCATAGTAGTGAATTTCAAAACCATAATTTTTAAGAATTTTATAAAT
Organism: Musa acuminata AAA Group; assembly: GCF_036884655.1. Taxonomy (NCBI): domain Eukaryota; kingdom Viridiplantae; phylum Streptophyta; class Magnoliopsida; order Zingiberales; family Musaceae; genus Musa; species Musa acuminata. The sequence continues at coordinate 17,653,930 of NC_088355.1, read as the reverse complement.
CTAATGGATACAACCACAACTTCTCTGCTCCAAAAAATCCTTAACAAAATGGAGTAGTAGAAAGAAAGAATAGAAACTTACAAGAAATGGCAAGAACCATATTAAACGAACATAGCCTACCAAAATATTTTTGAGCTGAAGCCGTAAATACAACATGCTATGTTATGAATAGGGTTCTAGTAAGACCACTACTTTTCAAGACTCCTTATGAGTTATGGAACAACGAAAAACCCAACGTTTCATACTTTAAAGTTTTCGAATATAAATATTTTATTTTGAATGAAAAATATGCCTTAGGTAAATTTGATGCAAAATCCGATGAAGAATTTTTTCTTAGCTATTCTTTTGTTTCTAAAGCATTTTGTATCTTTAACAAAAGAACTTTGATTATAGAAGAATCTATTCATGTTATTTTTAATGAAATTTTTAAAGTTAAGAAAAATGATTTTGATTATGATCTTAAATTTGATAATTTGAATTTAAATGAATCCCTTTCTCCATCTAGCAATTTGGATGCATCTTCTTCCGAACCTTCTTTGCTAAAGGAATGGAAGTATGCAGATGCTCATCCTAATGAGCTAATTATAGGAGACACATTCAAAGGGGTTTAAACTCGTTCTTTTTTTAAGAATTTTTATGCCAACGATGCTTTTATCTCCCAAATTGAACATAAATATATTGACGAAGCCATAAAAACGACTCATGGGTCATCATAATGCAAGAAGAATTGAATCAATTTAAGATAAATGAAATATGGAAGCTTATTCCCATACCAAATGACCATTTAGTTATTAGTACTAAATGGGTCTTTAGAAACAAGCAAGATGAATTTGGTATCGTGGTTCGAAACAAGGCTAGATTAGTGGCCAAAGGTTTCAACCAAGAAGAATATATCGATTATGAAGAAACCTTCACTCCTCTGACACGATTAGAAGTCATAAGGATGCTCCTTGCCTATGCTAATAGTAATAATTTTAAGTTATTTCAAATGGATGTTAAAAGTGTTTTTCTTAATGGCTTTATCTCTAAAGAAGTTTATGTTGAACAACCTCCCAGATTTGAGAATGATAATTTTCCTAATCATATGTTTAAATTGACTAAAGCTCTCTATGGATTGAAACAAGCCCCAAGGGCTTAGTATGAGAGACTTAATTCATTTCTAATTCATAATAATTTCTCTAAAGGCAAGGTCGATACTATATTATTTATTAAAAATTTTAAAAATAATTTTCTTATTATTCAAATTTATATTGATAATAGTATTTTTGGTTCTATAAATAAATTCTTTTGTAAATCATTTGCCAAAAGCATGAGCCTAAAATTTGAAATGAGCCTAATGGGGGAACTAACCTTCTTTTTAGGCTTATAAATTAAATAACTTAGCAATGACATTTTTCTTAATCAAACAAAATATGCTTTAGACTTGCTAAAAATATTTAACATGGACAGTTCAAAAGCTACCAAGACTCATATGAGTACCTCCACTAAGTTAGACATTGACGAAAGTGGAGAAAGCTTTGATCAAAAAGCTTATAGGGGTATGATAGGTAGTTTGCTTTACCTCACCGCAATTAGACCGGACATCATGTTTAGCGTAGGACTTTATACTAGATTTCAATCTAACCCTAAGCAATCTCATTTAAAAGTTGTTAAAATGATATTTAGATACCTAAAAGGAACTCCTAAAGTAGGATTATGGTATCCTAAATCTAAGAACTTTGAATTGCTTGGTTATGCTAATGCGGATTTTGCTGGATGTAGTTTAGATAGAAAAAGCACATCTAGAATGTGTCAATTTTTAGGATACGCACTCGTTTCTTGGTCTTCGAAGAAACAAAACTCGGTTACATTATCTACAACCGAAGCTGAGTACATAGCTATAGGTGCATGTTGTGCTTAAGTTATATAGATGAAAAACACTTTAAAGGATTATAGAATTGACATAAAAAACATACCTATAAAGTGTGATAACACTAGTGCAATATGCTTAGCTAAAAATCTTATTCAACACTCTAGAACTAAACATATTGACATTAGGCATTACTTTATATGAGATCTTGTTAAAATCATGATGTAATATTAGAGTTTATTAATACGAAACATCAATGAGCATATATCTTTATAAAACCCTTAAATGAAGAATAATTTGGTTTTATTAGAAGGGAATTAGGGATGTTAAACTGTCCGAACTTATGAATTTGTTAAATTTTTATTTTCGAACTTTCTTGATCACTCACCTAAATCATGATCTTATAGTATGCGCAATGAGCCATATGCATTTTTCTTTATGAGTTGTTATGATGCTTACGTACAAATTTTATATAGTGAATCATGAAATTACAGTATGCATTTTTTATGAGTTATATACAATATTTGAGTATGGTATGTATTTTATATTATGAATCATGAACGTACAATCTTCAATACGAATCATCTTCTCTTATGATGCAAATTTTACATGATGAAGTAAATAAGGTTATGTGCTTCACAACAATAAAAATCTTACAAAATTGAAATCACCTGTGATAGCACCACACACCAATATGAGCAGTGCTCATTGCCTGTAGGTAGTGGCACCACCCAGCTGGTGGTAGCACTACCAGTTGTCATGGGTGGCAGGCGGTAGCACCGCCCGGCTACCGGTGCCATCGCCCGCAACCTCTACCCTATAAAAATGCACTTAGGGTCGGTGGTAGAACTGACCCTAAGCCCTCCTATATTCCTTCCTCACACCTCTAAACACCTCTCCACCCCTCATTCTACTTCATCCTCCTCTAGAAACTCAAGGAAACTCTCCTCTTCTTCAAATTCAAGGATCAATCTCAATCTTTCAAGAAGATTACTACAAGGGTAATTCTCAAACCTCTTCTCTCAATTTATTAATAGATCTTGCCTCTTATGTGCAGTTCTCTCATCATTTATGTGTTTAGTCTCATGACTTCTAGAAGATCCTCTAGGGACAAAGGGAAGAGGAGATTAGATAAAAATTATAACTCCCTACTTTTTAATTCTAATCAACATGCCCTAAAATTTTCATCAATAGAGTCTAGACATGTTCATAAGGGTAAATATGATGATTTATATGAATTAAGTGATTTAGAACCTATTCAATGGTTTACTAATCTAGACATTCTCTCAATCCTTCAAATGAGTAAACCTATCTACTCTAGACTTGTTAGGCTATTTTACAACAATTTACATGTAGATGAAGATGAAAGGGTATCTATCTATCTATTAGGACATCATATACCCATTACGGATAGATCAATTTGCAACATCATAGAAATTCCGGTAAAAGAAAGAGGGTATTATTTTAGAGGATAATGGGATGATGAAAAAGTTGGGACTACTTACGTTGATGCCTTAGGAACAATTTTTTGCAATCCTCACTTAACGATTCTTCCAAAAAGCTGCGAACATTTATTATCTTTAAGCACAAAAATACTTCATCACATCCTTATAAGTATCATTCTCCCAAAGCAATATCATCATGATAAAGTAAGCTAAATGGAACTAGGTACCATGTATTAGATTATGAAGGGACATAACAATTGTTTTGGTACCTAATCCAATAAAACATGATTAAACTATCAAAAAAAGACATGATGCTTCCATATGGTAGCTTAATTATAAGACTACTCCATATCTATGATATTATCATTTCATGAAGAAGTTATAAAACTAGACAGATTTAGCACCACACACCTATGAGATGTATATTCAGAAATGGTATATGGACTAGACTGCCTAGAAGGACTGATCCCCTCTAACCTGAACCAGAACTTGAAACACCAATTTTTAAGGGCAATCTATCTCCTCCAACTGGTCCCTTTGAGGAATCACCTCCAGTAGAGCAAGCACCTCCCTCATCTATCGACGACATAGGGACTCGGATGGATCGATTTGAACAACATCAAAATCGACTTGAACAACGCCAAGATCAAATTTTGACTAAGCTGCAATAGATTTATCAACAACTCAATATCTTGTTTAGATATTTTGATTGGCCACCACTTGAATAATTAATTGTGACTTTTTGCTGATGACAAAGGCGGAGAAATTGATGAAATCCCCTTCTTTTATTCTGCTTACTTTGATGTTATAATCCTATATTGTTTACCTTGATGTTGTAAACTTAAAATGCTACTCACTTTGATGATTACAATTCTGTACTTTGATTTCCATGTTATCTCTTCAAATGATGAGTATGATATCATGCTTACCTTGATGTTGAAAATTTCTGTCAATATCATGCTTACTTTGATGCTGAAAATATCTGTGATTTTGACTCAAAAATGGATGTCATGTCTTGACATCATTTCTATCGACGAATACGTGGTATCATCTTTAGATTTGGTAAATCATGATGTGCATGATTATAATAAGTCTAAATTATCAATTTAATGCTTGAATTCAAAGGCATTGAATTCAAGAGTATCTTTTCTGCATATAGATAGGGGGAGTTATGATTAACTCCATTACCAATTGGTTGTCATCATCAAAAAGGGGGAGATTATTGAATCTTGGATTTTGATAATAAAATTAATTGATAAATTATTTGATCTAATCCATGTGTTGAGATAAGTGTGTAGGATTAACTATGATAGCAGTAAGGCGTAAAGCAGATAATGGGCTGGAGTCGAAGACTCGTATGATATACTAGGAACTTGCCGAGAGTTCATCGTGAGATCACCGGAAGCACATTGGAAGACTCGCTGAAAGCTCATCGGAAGATTGCCGGAAGCACGCTGGAAGACTAGACGAGAGTTGGCCGGGAGTTCGCTAGAAGCTCACTGGAAGACTCGCCGAAAAGTTCGTTGGAAGATCACCGAGTGAAAAATCGACATACCAGACCATGCTTGCCTTAATCATAGTTAGAATGATAATTAGAGTTGATTTGGAAGGTAATCCTATCAACTCTGTTATGGGTCAACTGGGCTCGAAGTTAGGCTGGTTTGGGCCAGAGTCAATGTGTAACCAGGATGTTGAATTCCTGGCCGACGGTGGCACTGCTTGGAAAGCAACACCCCAGGTGGTCTAGGCGGTGGTACCGCCCAGACTGGGCGGTGGTACCGCCGATAGTTATTGCTGCCAGCGGTGGTATCACCGGTAATTATTACTACCAGCGGTGGTACCACCGGTAGTTATTGTTGCCAGTGGTGGTACCGCCACTATCAAGCAGTGGTACCACCCCTGTCAAAGCGGTGGTGCTGCCCCTGTCAGGCGGTGGTACTGCTAGAACTTGATCTCTAAGCTCTATTAAGCGGTGGTACCATCCAGACTGAGCGATAGTACCGCTCAGTGTTAGGTGTCAAGTGGTGGTACCGCTAGTACCCCGAAAATCCAAGATGAGACACTTTTTGGCTTCATTTTTTAAAGCCATTGGGGCCTATAAATACCCCACCCTTTTCAGCATGAAAAGGCACCGAAGTGTGATTATAATCTTGAGTTATTGGGGTATAAAAGTGTTGTAAACAAATGCTAGAGTCCTCCTCCCTTTCTAAATTTTAAGATCATTCAAGAGAAATGTGAGACTTCTAAAGGTTCTCTCCTAAACCCAGGAAAAGGGGAAAGTACTGTAAAGAGGTGTTCGGTCTTCATCTATTAAATGAAGGCTTTTAGTGGACGCTGGAGACCTCGTCAGAGGAGGAATCCAAAAGTGGATGTAGGTTATCTTGACTGAACCACTCTAAATTCTGGTTTGCTTTTCATTTGTGCAATTTACTTTACTGCAAACCTGCTTAATCTTCTCTTACACTTTTATGAAAGCTTTCAAGTTCAACTTCTCTCCGAAACAGATTGAATCAGAATCATTTTCATCGGAATCGGTTTTAAACGAAACGAATAATTTTATGAAATCGTGAAAATTTTCCGATCTCCACTCAATTCCCCATTTAGATAGGTTAGGGGTGGGGACAAGCAATCCCCATTGGAGGCAGAACTTATGGATTCTTCATATTCTCCTAATTTATTTATTTAATTAAAAAAATATTATTAAAATCAATTAATAATATCAAAATATATAAATAATAATAACTATTGAATATTGAATCCATTTCTCAGGAACATAGATCGAGAGGATAGGGATGTTACTATTGAATGTTAATATTATTTCATTTGATTCAATCGAATCAAATGACTCATAATCAACTCAACTAAACCTAGTCTGATTTGAATCGAGCGGATCAAGCATCTAGGCTCATATATTGATAAGGTGAGCCTGAGGATGATAATGTGATGGGGAGTGCTCTACTTATCCCCGTCCCATATCCATGCGGATAATAGAAAATACTTCCCATTAAGGTTGGGTTGATGTTTATTCAAACTGTTGGAGGAAAACGTCGCTGCTACTATATTGCTGAAGTCTTAGCAACATCGATTAAGCCTCAATTGCATTAGCAAATTCTTCGTTGCATTCACGATGTGCAAGGCTACATCGTTGCATCCTTTATCATTGTATTTACAAAGTGTTCATGGAAGGCATTGCTGCTGCATTGCCAAAGAGTTTGTGGGTGTTATCACTATGTCAAACTAGTTGATGAAGATGTTGCCATTGCATCGTTGAAGCCTCGGCTACATCGACTAATCCTATCATTAATTCATTTGGCAAAGTTTAAGGAGTTCTTTGAGTTTTTTTAACTAAATTGATGCATTGTTCCTTTGTTAGATGTTGAAATATTAGTCTTATGAAACTTGTTTTTTAATGAGAATTGGGTGGTTTTACATAGAATATCTGAAAACACTTCAAATCTATCGAGATAATGGCAAAATCATCTGAAGATATACGTGGTGTCATACGTCACTATCGATACTCATGCAAATTTTTAATGATTATATAACTCAATATTATCAATTATCTTCAGTTTTTTATTATTTACATTTGCTACAGGAAATGGTCTTATTGTCTATAGTATATCTATAGAAGTTTTTGAGAAATGTGCCACAACATTATAAAATATTAGAAACTGTTATTAACTTTAAGAATAAAGTCACCATTGTGCAATCACTTTTACAATTTAGTTGAGTTGTAAAAATAGATTTTAGTTGAGTTAGAATTATAGTTTAGTTGATATGATCTTATAATCCTACCACAACATATCAAATTTCATTAATTATTCTAAAATCCTAAAAAATATAAAAATAATATTAATCATCTTAAAAGCATATCCTAGTAGTTTTGTAAAACTTTGGATAGATTTAATAGAAATTCACTGAGTTACACTAGTTTTTTTTATGTAAGTTATTCAAAAAATCTCTAATTTTGATAATTAGTCAACCTAAAATAATAAAAGAATAAAAAAACTTATTAATTATCTTATAAATATGTCGTGATAGTTTTGTAAAAGCTTGGGTGGGTTTCATAAAAATTCATCGAGTTATACTGAACTAGGCTCGACCATAGTACATATCTAAGAAATCTCTAATTTTGATATTCAATCATTCTAAAATTATTAAAATAATAAAAATAATCCTGCTAATCATCTTACCAATATGTTCAAAGTAGTTCTTTAGAAGTTTCGATAGGTTTCGTGAAAATTCACTGAGTTACACTTAGTTTTGAACTAAGTTACACTCTATCATGATATCTATTAAAAAAATCTTTTTTTTTTTATAATTAGTCACCATAAAATCATCAAAAAAAAAAAAATCTTACTAACCATATGTCCTGGTGTTCTATAGAAGTTTGGACACATATAAATTGACTCAGTTACACTTATTTTTTAACTAAGTTATACTCCTCACAGCATCTTTAGAAAAGTTTTCCAATTTCGATATTTTCTCAGCTTAAAATCCTTAAAAAAATAAAAAATTATCACTAATAATCTTACAATCATGTACTACTAGTTTTGAAAAAGTTTGAATAGGTTTCGTAAAAATTCATTGACTTATACTTGTTTCTGAACAATGTTACACTCGATGATTACAGTATCTTTAAAAGAAAATTTCCAATCTCAATATTTTATCATCTTAAAATCTTCAAAAAAATAAAAAAATAATAATACTAATCATCTTACAATCTTGTCCTATTAGTTCTCTGGAAGTTAGGATATGTTTTGTAAAAATTAATCGAGTTACACTCATATTTGAACTAAGTTACACTTAGATCACGATATCTTTTCAAAAATTCTTTAATTTTGATATTTAGTCATCCCATTATGTCATACTATTTCTGTGAAAGTTTAGATAGGTTTATAAAAATTTATTGAGTTACAATGGATCATGGTACTTATCCAAAAACATCTCTAATTTTCATAATTAATCACACTAAATTCATAAAAAAATCTACTAATTATGTTATGAACATGTTATGTAGTTTTATGAAAGTTCAAATATGTTTCCTGAAAATTGATCGAGTTATATTCTTTTTTTTTTTAACTAAGTTACATTGGATCGTATCATCTTTTCCAAAAACTCCTTAATTTTAATATTTAATCACCCTAAAATTATTAAAAATATAAAACATCCTATTAATTATCTGAGTAACATAACAAATATATTCATATTACAAAATCGTATCCATATTACACATCACAGTAGTCACATAACAAATATATATTATTCAACCTTCACAACAATAACATATAAATAGATACAATACAAACACGTATACACATCATAGTAAACATAACGACCACAGGCATATCATTAATAAGATCACAATAATATACAATTAATGATACAAACATGCGTACATATCAATACACATCGTAGGAACACACCAAAGATATATCAGACAATTTTCACAATAACGATACATGATACAAACAATATTCACACCAGTAAATATTCACAAGAAGTCACTACCGAGCAAGGAAATCGGGAGGAGAGTTCGGCAATGCTGAGGACGGGAACTCGTCGTTGCTAAGAGAACTTGCACCGTCAAGGAAGGGAACCCACCGCCATTGAGGAAGGGAACTTATCGCTGCCGAGGAAGGGAATCCGCTGCCGTAGAAGAAGGGAACTCGTCATCGAGTAGAGGTCGTTGTGGAGGAGAAGGCATAGGAGGTACAGAAGGGAAAGGAAATGGAAGTGAAGGTGGAGGATGAGGAGAAGATGGAGGAGGAGTAGGAGAATGGGATGAGGCGAAGGAGGAGGATGAGGTAGCGAAGGGGAGGAGGCGGAGATGAAGGAGAAGGTAGAAGAGGAGGAGGAGGAAAAGAGGAGAAGGAGGTGGATGAGGAGGCGGAGGGGAAGGAGGTAGAGGAGGAGGAGATGAGGAAGAAGGGAATGAGATCTAATTGAGCCGATTCAAAATCGATTCAATTTCAAACAGTTGAGAAATTATTGATTCAATTGGGCTTGAGTTTGATTCATGACCTTTTTTTATCGTTAAAAAAAAACACATTAACATGCCCCTCGGTTAAAAAAAACACAAATTGAGGTGCAACATCCGGCAAAAAGTGAATAGTGTGAGCCTTTTTTCGATAAAATATTTTGAATTTTTAATATTATTTTAAATGGGTGATAAAATAATTTTAAAAAAATTGACGAATCATCATGCGATTTAACAAATATGAACGACTTAGTTAAATGTTTAGAAAATAGGGGATATAAAAATTTAGATATATAATCGGAGGAGATATGTTCAAACAATGGGTTTTTAATCCAATAAATTGATAATGAGTTTTCTCAAATTACACTTTTAATTATATAATATTTTAGAACTCTTTCAGATCTTTCTCAAATTACACTTTCTCAAATTTAGATATATAATGAGTTTTCTCAGATTATTTGGATGCTACAATTTCTTTCAATTAATTCTTAGACATCTTTTAGATCCACACACATGATACACAAATTCATGTAATTGAAAGAAATTATAGCATCCAAATAATCTCTTTTGTGAGGAGAAGACTACAAAACACATTTAGAAAGAATTAATAATGAAAGCACAAATCCATATATAAGTGAATAAAAAATTCATATGGTTCAATCATTCATCATGTGAGAATAATATATATATTTGTGAAAATATATTTTTCTCCTCAATAAAGTCAAGACTTGCACACCATAATATTGAGATGCTGATTAGGGTATTTACAGAACAAGGTTGAGCTGCACGCAGTAGCACATGATAAGATTGAGATGGTTGAGACTTATCATCCTTAAAAACAGAGAGTAAGAGGTGGCAACAAATGCAGGAGATGGTAGTGAAGAAGTTAGAGATGAAGATGATCTCTGTACTGGACTTGCTTCGCTTTTATAAAGCTTAAAACACTCCACACATCTCCATGCATCATTATTCGGCCATCTTCCATATATAAAGCACCATCTGCATAGTTGAGTTCCTCTAAGCGATGAGTCACCCACAATGCTGCAACTTCTCCCGAAGCCACCACAGTGTTCTTGACTGCCTTTATAACTCCTATCTGGTAACCAAAAGCAAGAATATGTTGTCTGTCAGTAGTATGATTAAAGTTTTTCTTTTTGAAAACAAGATTATCCTTCTAACGATCAAGAAACAAAAAGATGCAATTGAAAGGGTAGATGCAAGTGATAAGATAAAAAGTCTATCGGCGAAATAAAAAAAATCAACAAACATCTAGGCTTTTAGAAGAGTGCTTTATGTGAAAAACAGGAGCCTATGAATCAAAACGATGGATGGGATGTAAAACAATGGGAGGCAGAATCGACTGAAAACTGAGACAAAGTTGACACTTCAACAGGCATGACAGCTCGATTTGAGTTGAAAAAGCCAATTGAACTTCATAAGGCCACTGTAACTGGAAATGAAGAGGCTGGTTGACAAGAATACATGGATTTATAAATCAGTAGCTCTCTCGAGTATAACTCATACCTGGTCATGTTCATCCAAAAATGTTGTCAATTCATCTAATAATAGCACTTTACATGCTTCAGCTAAGGCACCTGCAATAGCAACTCTTTGTTTCTGCCCTCCACTAAGAGTCTGAATCTGCCTCTGATAAATGCAACAAAGGTAAACAACATAACATTTAATTCAGATACAACACCAGAAATCAAACATACATGTCAAAAGTCAAACACCTACTTGTGAGTAATGCAGCATGCCAACAGCTTCTAAAGCTTCTGATACTCTTGATCTAACTTCATCTGATGTTAGATTAAACTTACCAAGACCAAATGCCACATCTGCTTCCACTGTTGGCATAACCACCTAATCAAAGTGATAATAAAGAGAACACTAAAAAGGTTTTCAAATAGCTCGCACTACATATTAAAGAAAGAAAATGTGTCTTGTTGTCAGTACCATCCATGAAGAACCTACTCAGAATCCCTTAAAGTGATTTGTTCTTTTTATACATAGTAACAAACAATTTACATGTAAAGGATAGTCATATTCTTTGAGGCCCTGAAGTAATTGACAAGGAAAACACAACAAAAATAAAAAAAGGAGGCGGCAGAAAGAGGAAAAATTAGTACTCTCCAATAGGACAAGAAAAGGGCATTTACTTTTCTGAGATCTACTGGAGCTATGAAGGGATGTGTCCAGGGTGCATTAACAGCAACCAACAAGTTTGATAGTCACGATCAATCTCACATGACTGACAGGCTTCAATTAGTACAGATTCTAAAAACTTGGTGACATACTTATGATCATGTGTCATGGATTTCACCATCTATGTGAAAATGATACAAACTAGAACAAGCATTCTAACATGATAACGGGCACATACCAAGAAAACTAGAATCTAACTAATTTTGATTTATTTTCAGTATGTAGTGATATCATGGTTTAATAAACAACTTCAAGTTATGGTTGGAACACCACATACCACCTACAGAATTCACATATTGAGCAAACTTCACAAGAAACAACTGTTTTTCTAACAGACACAACTGTTTCTCAACAATAAAAAGTCAATAAAAAGCACGAGAAGGAAATACCTGGTGATCAGGATTCTGAAACACAAAGCTACTTGGTTTTTTTATATTCACAGTTCCATCAGAAGGATTTAGAAGTCCTGCCAAGACCTATGCAGCAAACAAAAATATCAGTTCAGAAATTTATAAACAATCAATAAATCATCGTGAAAAAAGGTACACATGCTGTGACCTATATATATTGGTTATGTCAGCATAATTGTACAAAATTTAAGCCTGAAGGAAGTAGTAACAGAATACACGACAACATTAAATACACATAACCCTTTTTTTTTTTTTAAAAAAAACACATAACTGATACTTCCCTAAATGCAAAAAGGGTTTTCAGAATTCCTATAACCAAACAAATGGTTCTTTTTTCCTGATGCTCTACAAGCCTACTTTTGATCAACATCTTCACTGAATGTCGTTTCACAATTCATACATTTAAAGAATGTTACTATAAGCTTCCATAAGGGTCCTATTTCCATCAAATTGCCCCTATAAATTTGATGGCTGCATTGGCAATTACATGCACAGTTATATTTTCATTATCTCAAACCTTTTCTTTTTCTCTATTTCATAAAACCAAATTTTGAAAATTAGGAAACAAAATAGACCTCTCTCTCATCCCCAACTTTTGGTTTTTGTTTTGCTTACATAGGTCCATCCTCATTTGGTGAACACAGAAGACCAACCCCCATCACACAAAGGCCACCAATTTGGTTTCTCCTGCTAGACAAAAATCTCATTCCTTTGCCATTTCGGGTCCATTGCCTCCTCTATCGAATGTCATGTTACAAGAAAACCCTCAATATCAAACAGCCGAAACTCACTAATTCCTTAATACAACCAAAAATTTCAATCATCCAAATCTATGCCAGTTTACCATTCCACTTGTTCTAAATATTTCACTCAAACTACAGCATTCCTATGTTGAAAACAAATCAATTGCTTCACCAGGAGATGAGTTACCTTAAGGAGGGTGGACTTGCCACAACCATTGGGACCAAGAAGCATCCACAGCTGGCCAGGAGGGACATGGAGGGAACAATTCTTCAAAATTGGAACCGACTTCCCCTGCTTGTTGGTCACCGAGAAGCTCACTTTATGGGCTTCAATGGCAGGAGCAACCTCTGCCGCCACGATGAGCGATCGACACCGACAATACCTGCGAGGAGCAAATCATCATCAATTCAAATCAAGAATCACAAAAGAAGAGAATCATTACAGGAGGAGATGATGACCTTGGCGATGGTTTCATTAGGGCAGTAGAAAGGGAAGCCCATGGCATGGGGGCGAAGGAGAAGACTTCCTGCAGCATTGAGAACAAGAGAGAAGGCAGCAATTTGTGTTATCTAATGACTGGAATTTGGTTCACATGTTAAAGGCCTGATAAGACTCCCCAAAAAACCAAAAATGAAATAGAAAAAGAAATAAACCAATATTTAATATGCTTGTGAAACTTAAAATGATAAAAACAACGTGTGTAATGGTCTACAGAGCGTGTCTGAATAATTAAAAAGATATACATGTTACTTTAAAATTTACATGGTAAATATGTTATTTTAAATCTTCCCAATAAGAGGTCTAACACGTCATCGATTCAATACCACATTGTGTCTCGTTCAGTGTTATCAAAGGACCAAGCGCTAAAAGGCTCCAAGCTTCCAAACATCTTGAGCAAACCAAGGGCTCACCAATATAAAAATTATAAAAAATATATTTAAGGAGGAAAACAATCTTTAAAGCAAGGTTCGCTGAACCGTACCGTACCGGCATTTCGACGCTGGCTCGGTACGGTACGGTACGGCGTACCGAGCGGTATACCGAGGTGTACCGCTCGGTACACCTGATTTCACCGATTTATCCCTCCGAAAATACCTGAAAATTAAAAAAAAAAGTTAGGATAGAGTTTTCAAGTTACAAATAAATATAGTAATAGTATAAGTTTAGCAAAATCAATGTAAATTTGGTAAAAATAACATCACATATCTTTTTCGGGCTTTGAGGTAGTCTTGTTCGAGGTTCGTATTTCAGCTCGTTATAGATTGAAATATCTATAGAAAAATCAATTGAATTGTTAGACTATTTTGTTACAATATAAACTCTAAAATTCAAATGAATTAAATAATCATATATCTAGATATACCTGATTGTTAATTCTACCACCAAAACGAATGACGGGCCTCTACGGGTGGTGGATCGGGGTTCTCGATCCGATACATATCAATATGATACGTTTGTTGGACCCAATCATAAAATTGATCCCATGAGATAGCGTATTGATACACCATATGCCATTGATGCATCAATGTGGTACTGATCGTAGATTGATCGTTATAAATCATATTTGTCCGAGGCAGCTCTTGAGGCATATATTGGTGTTGTTTTGTATCATGTTGTTGCTCAGAGAAGGATGACCAACTATCACCATACTGTTGTTGCCCATATGATTCTTCATAATACGATGGCTGTGAATACGATGAGTCTCTTTCTGTGTCTATATCATGTATGCTCTGTCGCATTTGTTCATATTCATCCACTGCCTTCTCCTTCCCCTTCTCCTTTCCCTTTCGCGCATAAACTTAACTAGTACCTTGTCGAGTTCCATGATCTGAATCTTGAGTGGCATGTGTAAAATATTGCTCCTCAGTCCATTCACCACCCTCAAGTTGTGTAGATGAGACCAACGACTGCCCGGTATCACCGCCATCATCTGTTGAGGCACTAGTGTCCGTGTTGCTGTCATGTCTCTGGACCGAACGAGAAAGAGAATGTGATTGTGAAGGTGTCTCGTCGCCCGACTCGATTCTTTCCAACGATGCAACTGATGCTATTGCCTTCCCCTTTGCCTTTGCACGTTGGGCGGACGAGTGTGACCGTTGGGTATCGGTAGTTCCTCGAGCAGTTTGACTCATACCTCTTGATTAGAAAGTTCTTCCTCTTAATCTTCCCAAATTTACCTTGATTGAATTCACAAATCGTTGTTTTATAGAGTTTATGAGAGAAAAGAAATGTTTGAGAGAGAGTTTAAGAGTGTATAATGAAATAGGGGAGAAAAGATTAGTTTAAATATGAGGAGAAATTGCTCCAACGGTCAATTTGACCGTTGGAGCACTGTAGCACTGCTACAATGTGGTAACGGTCGATTTTGACCGTTACCGAGTGGTACCGGTCGATTTCGACCGTTACAGAGTGGTATCGGGCGGTAACGATCGAAATCGACCGTTACCGAATGGTACCGGGCGGTAACGGTCGAAATTTCGACCGTTACCGCCCAATACAGGCTTTTTTTGGTGTACCGCCCGGTAGAGGGCGGTCCGCGTACCGGTCGCCTCTCGGACCGGTACGTACCGCCCGTACCGGGCGGTACGCATCGGTATGGCGAACCTTGCTTTAAAGTAAAAATTAGACAATACATGAGTTTCATATAATTTCATATTCAAAATATCAGCACTAATACATCGAAGTAAATTCATTTAACCACCTGTTAACTTCGAGGTTGGTGGTCCAACAAACAAAGAAAACTTCAACCCAACCCGATTTAGACCCGACGATGGGCAACCCTCTTCGTCCCGAGAAGCCAAAGATGGTCAGAGAGGAATTTGCTATTGCGATCTGGATGTTGTCCGTTCTCTCGACATGAAGCCCAAGAACCTACAGAAGACCGAGATTAGGAGTAGTCCGACTAGGTCCCTTCGATGCCTAAGTCAGCAATGTCCAAGGTGTAAAGAAAGTAGGGATGTGAAAGAGAGAGAAAGGAAATGAGGGAGAATGTATTTACATTTTATACCCAAGTCCTTGTGGTTGTCGTCAATTTCAGTAGTTAAAGACTTGCAGGGATAACGCAACCGCCTGTTGAGATGGCAGTTGTGGAACAACCTCTGTTGACGTGGCTCAACCACATGCTAAGCTAACGTAACCATCTACCAAAGTAGCTCAACTGCTCTCTATGTGGTTACATGTCATAACTATCTTGTTGAGATGGTAACCTTCGTTGCTAAGGTAGAGGTGTCCATGTGTCAGTCCCGATTCATTTTGTCCTCTATCACTTATCCCCTCATTGTGCTTCGTCATAGAAGATCTTCTAGGTGAAGTGCCATGTCCACTTCTAATAGGCACCGAATGCCTCAAGGGAGAGAACTACCTGCAGACTAAATGTTGTTGCATCAAGTCTCGGTTGACTCTTCCTTGACCCCGACCTACCACTATCGGGTTGGAGAGCCTTGAATGTGCCTAACGTTGCTGATCTACGTACTTCAAGTGAGGCTTTTATAGATTAGTTATAGTGATGCCGACTTGCCCACATCAGGCAGGGAGAGCTCCACAACATGTCGAGTTGTTTGCTTTGGGCAAATGGGGCCTTTATCGATCTACCACATGATGGGGCCCACTTCAAGCATAAGGGGCCTACGGTGGAGTCAAGGGACCCATGTCGGACAACAAAATTGCTTCGTCCCAATCTGCCCACATTGGGCAGACATGGTGTTGGTGCGATAAGACTTTTACCATCTCCTGATTTGCCATATCGAGAAGACAATCCTTTTACCCCGAGCTGCCCACATTGGGCATATATTGTGGGTGTGGCAAGAATCTCTCGATCTGCTCACATCAGGCAAGATTAAGATCTCACATCATATGGACTATTGCTACATCATGTAAGATATGATCCCAATTTGTCCGTATCAGGCAAGATCCTGATCTGCCCACATCGGGCAAGATCATGATCTACCCACATCGAGCATACTCTGCTACATCGCATAGGATATACTTCGGATCTGCCCATTTCAAGCAGATATGGTGTTGGCATGATGTCCTCCCAATTTTCCATATCGGGAAAACTCCTTTCTTACCCCGATCTACCCACATCAGTAAACATTTATGGTGAGATATTCTTTTATCTAATCTATTACCTCACGTCATATGATCTCCCGATTTGCCCACATCGGACAAATTTGTTGACAGTTTGCTTCGAGACTAATCTGATCTATTATCTCACATCGGGTGGCCTCCTGATCTGCCCACATCGGGAAGATTTGTTGTCCATTGGCTCTAAGATATACTGATCTGCTCTTACATCGGGTGATCTCCTGATCTGCCCACATCGGGTAGATTTGCTGATGATTGGCTTTGAGACATACGTAATTTGCTCTAACATCGAGCACATTTGTTGGCAATTAGCCTTGAGACATGCCTAATCTACTCTCACATGAGTGATCTCCCAATCTACCCATATCAGACATATTTGATGGTGATTTGCTTTGAGGCTTACCTGATCTGCTATTTTATGTTGGGCAAGATCACGATCGGCTTGCATTGGGCCATAAAAACTATCTTGTCCCGATCTGCCCAATTCGAGCAATTTAGGCATGCTGGACTAATTTGCCGACATCAAGCAATTTACACATGCTGGGCCGATCTGCCCACATTGGACAGCTCACTTGGTTGGACCGATCTGCCCACATCGGCCAATTGACTCCAAGTTCAGGATGCTCATGTCTACAAAGGATATGTTGGCCGTTAAAATATATTTTATCCATCAAGGACACATTAGAAACTCTGGATGCTCTCGTCCATGAAGGACGCATCGTGCGTTAAAGACGCTTTTGTTTGTGAAGGACGCATCAACTATCAAGATGCTCTTGACTGTGGTGGATACAACAAATGTTCTCATCCGCGAAGGGTGCATTGCACGTTAAAGATGCTTTTATCCGCGAAGGACACACTTTCTCAACGAAGTATGTACCGACTATCGGGATGCTTTTGTCTACGGAGGATGCATCGGTTTCCGTGAGTCTACGTTGATCTGATGATTGAATTAAACTATGATGTCAAAGCTTGTCTAACTAATGAGTCAAAGATGCTTTTATCCGCGAAGGACACACTTTCTCCACGAAGTATGTACCGACTATCGGGATGCTTTTGTCTACGGAGGATGCATCGGTTTCCGTGAGTCTACGTTGATCTGATGATTGAATTAAACTCTGATGTCAAAGCTTGTCTAACTAATGAGTCATCTACTAACTATTAGAAAGGCTTAGCTAGGTGTTCAAACAGTATTTAATTCATTGAACACAAAGTGGTGGGAACTCCTTGCTTCGAAGAGCTCCCCTTTGTAGCATGGTGAAGAAGTCTTCACTTGTTTCCTTTGAGTTTCTCCACCATTCCCTCTCTTAGGTTGGCAACTTCGACATCCTCTTGGTTGTCAACTTTCCTTCGACATGTACGATAATTTCTCTAGTTCGAATGAGAGAAATTAGTTAGGTCTTCAATCTATCAATCACCATGTGGTCGAGAGGTTCTTAGGTGCTTTGTCTGATAACCATTCAGGATAAGAAAGTGATTCCTCATCCTCCAAGGGAGGAAGATCCTCATCTTCATCCAAGGGGGCCATAGTCCAAGATCATCAAGAGAAGGATCTTACGGATATGAAAAATTTCCTTGATCAAGAATCCTGCTTATGTCCAGGTTCCTTAAGCTTTCTTCGAGCGAAATACTTTATTCCAAGGATCGTCATTTCTAATATCAAATTTGTTTCAGTGATCTTTCGGACTAGTACATATTGGTCAATACCTATATACCATATTAGTACACCAGTATGTAGCGGTGTTTCAGAGAGGAAAAAAAGAGGGAAAAAAGGAAGGGATGATGGAGGAACAAAGTAAGAAGAAGAGAAAGTGATGGAGTAAGAAGTAGTGAGAAGAGGAAGGAAGACGAGAAGAAGTGGGAGCGTACTTAGGAAGAAGGAACGCAACATCAGAAAACTATGACATCAAACAACGGTAATGGCAACGGCAAAGCAACAGCATTGAACGTGGGACGAGGGCTCGCGTTTGATTGCCCTAATTTCTATTTTAGATTTTTTCTTTTTTTAATATAGAGTTGGATGGGCCCATCGCTATTTTTGATTTTTTTATTATTTTTATAGAACTAGACTAAGCTGTCGGAAACAAGGGTGATCCATGTACTGGTCCATGCTTGGAATGGCACGTACCTACCCGTTTTGTATTGTTTCAGGTGGTACAACAATCATTGCTTTATTCTTTCTAATTACAAAATGATTCTCCCAAAGTTGGCCATTAGGCCCTTTTCACTTCAATCAATTTCCTATGTTTATTCTAATGCTCTAGAGGCAAGGCTCATCTTTTCCATTCACCCATTTATCATAGCCTTTCTTAGATGGCGGAGGATTTCACCTTTATATATGGTGCCTAACTTTTGGTGTTATTTGGTTGCCTTTATAGGAGAAGTGTGTAATCATCAAGGGATGATTCCATCTTTGAACATCTTCCCCTTTTGCTTTCGTGATTGTCATTGGGAAAAAGGATACTATCTTACTTCCCGTTTGGGATTTAAAGTGAGTGGGGCTCCAACATCTAACAAGGGTTGGAAGAGTCGGTTCCTCTTCATTCAACTAGATACTTATTGTGGTTTTAGTCTTGTGTGGTCTACCTATACTCTTTCGAATCCTATCCTATCTTAAATTCTGAGAGGGGATAAGTTTTCCACTTGGTCGAGATCTTACCAGCCTCCATAGCTCAAGCATATGGATGAGTGGCTTATAAGAGTGGGCTTAAGTCCGACTCCAAAGGGTTCGTTTCCTTTCAATCGAATCTTGTAATTTCCTAATATCTTAACCTCCTATCTCGATTTCCTCTAAGCATAAACCTTGCATCATTCTGCCTGAGCAAGATGAAGAAGACAATAAAGGATAGGGCAGCCATGGAGGAACCATAGAAAAAAAAATAATTCCCTCCCAGCCTACGAAGAAGAAAGGAGTTGTTGTGAAGATGAGAACATCATGTACCTTTCACACTTTTAAAGCTCTAAAGGATCGAGCACATCCCGAACTTAGAGCACCCTGACATGATGTGACGCCATGAAGTTCTTGGCGATAGTCGATGGCCAAATTATGCGAACTTAAGTCCAGTCCTTTTGTAGTGACTCATATGTCGGAGCTACCTGATAGTGCCTCAACAAAACCACTTCAACCTCGTTGGAATTTGGAGGCGACTAACGAACCATGGGTGCATCATCAGATGACTCCCAAGTATCTTTAAGGAGGTCTAGTTCCCAAGTTGGCCAAAGAAATTTACTCTCTTCCTCCATAGGTGATGCTAGTTGAGACATCTAAGCATATGGTGGTAGTATGTTTCAATTCCTTTGTGCGTTTGTAACTCGTAGCTTCCTTATTCCCTTGGATACTTTTCCTTTATTGTAGAATCACCATTATATGATGGGGTTATATGACTGAGGGATTCGAGTTTTATTATCGCAACACTGAATGAAGTGATAGACAGGTTGAATGAGAGAGTGACTCAACTGGAGATCAAGCTAAGCCCAAGGAGATATCTCCACTAAAAGAAGCTTTAGCTGCATCCCAAGCATCTTTGGTTGCGTCTTAAGCAAAGCAAAAGACTTGAAGCATAATTGTGCCGATCAGCAGAAACTCTCAAGAAGGTTCAAGTTTCCAATCGAGAGATAGAAGACCAACTATTGATGCTCCAGTGTAAGGTTAGGGCCAGTGAGGCTAAAATCGTCAATCTAAAAGCGAAGTAATAGCTCGAGAACTTTAGGCCGCCGAGAGGGTGATAGAAGCCATTAAAGCCTATACGGAGTCCAAAGGCTTCAAGGAGGGTATAAGACAACCAAGGGAAACTTCCTTCAAATACGAGTACCAAATGGCTATATGATCCGTGTGCTAGTTAAGTTTTCATACCTGAAGGTTGCAAAAAAAACATTCTCGATTGGTCCTGAGGACAATAGAGTGAAGATGAAGATATAGACAGACTTTAACGACAACCTCAAGACCTCAATGGAAACTTCATCCAATAAGGAAGACGACAATAACGAGGACATAGACTGCACTGGGGGTGGGCTAGACAATGGTTCGATAGATGACTAAATGTCTCTTTTTTTATAAATGTAGTATCTTAGTTATGTTCCCTTTTCTAAATTGGGTGTCAAGTTTTGGAAGATATCATGATTCCCAACTAATAATATGTACTTTTATTTCAGCTAATGAAAGGAAACTTATCCTTGATACTCTCACAGATAGAACTTTCGGAGATTTAAGACATGCCAAGTCCTTGGGATAGTCAGACCCTCCAATGTTTTGAGACAATATGTTCGAACTCGGATTTCCTGAAGAACTCGATAAGGTCGTTCCCAATTAAGAGTCATCTTGTTTCTAGAATCATTTGGATTGTTGGATCGTCGACCTCTTCTTTTCAAAGAACTAGATCTTCGATGACAATCCATTTAGGCTTTATCCTCTGCTTTTCGTCAGCTTTTTTTCATCTTCATCTTTACTTTGTTGTCCTCTTGATGAACTGAGAATGAAATCTTTGCAAACTTGAGGCATGGAAACTTAGCCAACACATGGGTCATAGCCAACTAGTACCTATATTTGAAGGAAGCTACCCCAGATCATCTTGAAGCCTTTGGACTCATTATAGGCTTTAATGGCTTCAAACACCCTCTCGATGGCTTGAAGTTCTTAGGCTATAACTTCACTTTTCAAATAGACTATTTTAGCCTCTAGGGCCCCAACCTTACTTTGGAGCATCAAGAGTTGATCTTCCATCTCTCAATTGGAGGCTAAGTCTTTTTTGAGAGTTTTCTGTTTCTACTAATCGATACAATCACACTTCAAGTCTTCTACTTCGACTTGAGATGCAACAAAAGATGCTTGGGATGCCGCCAAAGCTTCTTTCACTTAAGATATCTCCATGGGGTCAGCTTGACCCTTTAGCTCAGTCATTCTCTCCTTCTAACTTGTCCATCTCTTTATTTAGTTGTTGCGATGAAAAAACCTAAATCCCTCACTCGATCGGATAACCCCATCATATAATGGTGATTCTGTAACAAAGGAAAAGTATTCAAGGGAATAAGAAGGCTACGATTATGAGTAATAAATGCACAAGGGCATGGAAACATACCACTACCATATGCTTAAATGCCTCAGCTAGCATCACCTTTGAAGGAAGAGAATAATTTTTTTTAGCCACTCCAATGAGGTTGAAGTGGTTCTCTCGAGAGGCCATCAAGCAGCTTTGACATCTAAATCGTTGCAAAAAGACTCAACTTAAGTTCGCATAATCGAGCCATCGATTATCGTCGAGACCTTTGTTGCATCGCATCATGTTGGGGTGCTCTAGGTTTAGGATGTGCTTGATCTTTTAGAGCTTTAGAAGTGCAAAAGCCAACTAATGTTCTAATCTTCACAACAACTCCATTCTTCTTTGGAGGCTAGGAGGAAATTATTTTGGTCTCTATAGCTAGGGTCGAAGTCATCGCATCGAAACTTCCTACCTTCGTGGCTATCGTGCCTTCATCTTGCTCAAGTGGAACGACGTAACATCTTTGCATACAAGAAACCAAGACAAGAGGTCAAGATGTTTGTAAATTACAAGATTCAATTGTAAGAAAGCATACCCTCCTGAAATGAACTTAAGCATGCTTTGAGAAACCACTCCTTGTCCATACGCTTGATGGCCAAGAAGGACGGTAGGATCTCGGCCAAGGAGAGAACTTCCCCCTCTTTGCAAAATTCAAGATTGTGATAGGGTTCAAATTCAATAGAGTACGAGCATACCATACAAGACTAAAACCACAATCAGTGTCCAATAGTTTGAAGAATCGACTCTTCGACCCTTGTTGGAAATTAGAGCCCCCCTCACTTTAAATCCCTCATAGGCAACGAAATAGTACTTGTTTTCCCTATGACAAACACAAAAGCAAGAGTAAAGATGTTCAAAGATGGAATCATCCCTTAATGATTACACTCGCCTATAATGGCAACCAAATAGCACCAAGAGTTAGGCACCATATGTGAAGGTGAAATCCTCCATCTAAGAAAGACTATGATAAATGGGTGAATGAAAAATCGGAGTCCCGCCACCACAGCATCCATATAAACACAAAGGAAAATGGCTAAAGGGGAAAAGGGCCTAATGGCCGATTTTCATAATTAATAGGAATAAGGTACTTATCTCGAGGAAAGCATAAGAACTCTAAATATAAGTAGGAGTCTTAATCAAAGAAGTTCTTTAGAGCCATACAATCCTTCCCCTCTTGGAGATCTTGGACCCTGGCCCCCTCGGATGAAGACGTGAATCTTCTTTTAGCGAAGGATAAGAAACCACTCCTTGATCCCAAATGGTTATCAGAAGTAGCACCAAAGACCCCTCAACCATATAGCAGTTAGAAGATCGAAGTCCTAACTCATTTCCCTCATCTGAACAAGAGCAAATCTCACCTGCATGTTGAAGAAAAGCCAATGACCACATGGTGCGTCCTTCGTGTATGAGAGCATCCAAAGCATATGATGCATCCTCCGTAGATAAAACATCCAGAGAGTTAATACGTCCTTTGTGGATAAAAGCATCCTTATTGAACAACGTGTACTTGACAAACGAGAGTATCCAAAGCGTCCAATGAGTCCTCCACAGACAAAAGCATTCAATAGCCGACGCATCCTTCATGGACAAAAGCATCTTTAACGCGTGATGTGTTCTTCGCATACGAGAGCGTCCATAGCATCCAATGCATCCTCAATGGATAAAAAATATCCCAACGGCCAACACATCGTTTGCGAACATAAAAAACCTTAAATTGGAGCCAACTGCCCGATGAGGACAAATCAGTCCAACCAAGCTACTTGATGTAAGCAGATCAGCCCAGCATTTGTAAATTGTCCATTGTGGGTAGATCAGTCCAACACACCTAAATTACCTGATGTGGATAGATCGAGACAAGGTAGTTTTTATGGCCCAATGTAGGTAGATCGCAATCTTGCACAACGTAAAATAACAAATCAAGTAAGCCATGAAGCAAATTGTTAACAAATCTGCCCATGTGGGCTGATCAGGAGATTGCCCAATATAAGAGCAAATCAGGTATGTCTCAATGCTAATCATCAGCAAATCTGCCCGATGTGGGTAGATCGAGAGATCACTCAATGTGAGAGTAAATCAAGTATGTCTCAAAGCCAATCACCAACAAATATGGTCGTTGTGTGCAGATCAGGAGATCACCCAATGTAAGAGCAGGTTAGGTATATCTCAGAGCCAATTGCTAGCAAAGCTGCCCAATATGACTAAATCGGGAAGCCACCCAACGTAAGATAATAGATCAGATGAGTCTCGGAGCAAACTGCTAACAAATCTACCCGATGTGGGTAGATCAGGAGATCACCTAATGTGCGATAGAGATTAGATAAAAGAATATTTTGCAACCAATGTTTCTCAACATAGGCAGATCTGGGAAAGAAAGGAGTTCCCGAAATGGCAAATCAGGAGGTAAATCAACCTGCGTCTACTTAATCTACCTGATGTGACAAATCAAGAGGATGCTATGCAAACACCATATCTGCCTGATATGGAGAGATCCAAAGGATATCCTATGTGGTGTAGAAGAGCTTATTCGATGTGGGTAGATCATGATCTTGTCCGGTGTGGGTAGATCGAGACCATGCATGATATGGACAAATCAGGAGCATATCTTGCTTGGCGTAGCAAGAGTCCATTCGATGTAAGATCTTGATCTTGCCCGATGTAGGCAGACGGGGATTGCAACTTCTGCGATGTGGGCAGTACTCCACCCGATGTGGGCAGATCGGGATGAGGAGGATTCTTCCCACACCAACTATAACTGCCCGATGTGGGCAGATCAGGATATAAAGAATTGTTTCTCCAATGTAGTAATTCACGATAAGAATTCTTGTCACGCCAACCATATGTATATCGATGTGGGCAGACCATGGTAAAAAGGATGGCTTCCCTAGCAAATCGAGAGATGGGAAAATCTTACCATGCCAACACCATATCTGCCTGATGTAGGTAGATTGAGACGAAGCGGATTCATTGCTCGACGTGAGTCCCTTGGCTCCACCATAGGCCCCATGTGCCCAAAGTGGGCCCTATTATGTGGCAGATCGATAAAGGCTCCATCTGCTTTAGTATTCAGATAATTGCACGACGTCTTATAATCCTCTATCTAATGATAGAGGACAAAATGAACTGTCCCAAGACTGACACATGGACACCTCTACATCAGCAATGAAGACCGTCATCTCAAATGGACAGATGGTTACGTCAGCTTGGCATACGGTTAAGCCACATCAGCGACGGTTGTTCTACCTAAGTTGTAATCTCAGTAGGCAGTTACGCCACTAGTTAAAATGTACGACACTATTGACTTACGCGGATCAAGTCGGGCTACCTTTGACCTCGATCTTCTACAAGTTCTCAGATGACGCATTAAGAGAATGGACAACATCCGGATCCCAGTGGCAGATTCCTCTCCGACCATCTTCGGCTTCTTGGGATGATGACGACCAACTTATCAATTAACACCAACTATAAAGCACTAAAATACTATATTGTTCAAATATACTGATAAGACCCTTTAATAAATGTATCCAGAAGCTGTCGGTCCGACCAATCTCTAGCTTGATTTGATAATCTTTCAAACCTACTCTGATATTCTAACACTGTAGAAATCTGACGAATTTTGGCGAGCTGGCAATCAACATTCTCATATTCGGATGGGCCAACGTAAACAAGAAGCCCTCTTTTGAACTACTCCCACGAAGGAACTCCGTGGAAAGTTTCATATCAATCGTACCACTAGAGTGCATCTCCCTCGAGCTGGATTGAAGCCACTTCTACCTTGAATTCTTCTAGGGTTATGTGAAAACGGAAAAAAATTTCTGCCTTAGAGATCCAATTGGTTGGATCTCCATCTTTCCATCTTAGAAATTCCACCTTCATGTGTGAGTAATTTGTGTCACAATCTTGCGGCTCTTTTCCTGTATTTTTAGATCCGTGCAACGTAGAACTTGAGCCCCCATTTTGTTGAAATTTACTAAGGCTCTCCAGTAGACTCTTTTTGAAATCATTAAGTGTTTCTTACAGTCGGTTCTCAATTCTGATTTCCAATGCTTCCATTTGTGCTTTCACCGAGTTATCAGTGGCCATTGCGTAAGACAGCAAATCTGTATTTTTGGTGTCAGTCAAGGGCATCAACACTGTCGATGCGAAGTTACCGAGGAGGTGGACGCCGAGGGCAGTGCTGCGGTCGCTGCGTTGGAGGAAGAGTAGCTGCCCTGTTTCTATCGTTGCGTGGGGTGAGAGCATCAGGGTTGGAAGGCGACTGCGTTGATGTGGCTGCAGCCGCTGCGACCCAAGGGGCGATCGCCGAGCAACGGGGTTGAGGCTGTGGTGATGGCAACCTATGGTGATGGCAACCTATGGTTGTGGCAGAATATGCTAAGCAAGGGGGAGGCGGCGTTGAAGCGGCCGAGGTTGAGAAGAGGAATCGGTGTTGCGTGCACTACTTGGGTTGAGGCAAGGTAGCGTACTTGCTGCGGTTGCTACGTTCGCTGTTGGAGGGCAGCTGCTGTAGAACGAGGGGTTGGTCGTTGGCCAGGAGCAGCGGCGGTAGTGGTTGCTGGCCGGGAACTGCAGTGATTGGTGGCTGTGGCAAAAAATGCAAAGTTACTCTGTTGTGGTCGCCACGAGGAGGGGGGGTCGAGCGGCTGCGACGGTTGTGACCCAAGGGAAGGCAACGACGGTGGTGCGGCTGGGGGCAGTGTTGCCAAGGGCTCGCCGCCGCGGTGGCTACGACGGTGCGGATGGGAGGGAACGATGCTTATCTCTGTCGCACTGCGAAAGGAGGCACTAGTGACGCCAAGGAATCACGTGCGGTCGAGGAGACGACGATGGCTACGACAATCGTAGTTGCCTTGTTTTGATCGTCGCGAAGAGGGATGGTCAAGCGACTGCAGCTGCGACCCAAGGGCAAGCAGTGATGGTGGCGCGGTTGGGGGCAGCGTCGCCAACGGTAGAAGTGACGAGGGGGTTGGTCCGCTGGCCAGGAAGCAACGGCCGCGGTCCTTCTCGCTCGAGCAGGGTGGAGCAACAAGGAGGGAAGACTGCTGGCCGGGGAGCAGTGACGACGGTGGTCACCGATTGGAAAGCAGCGGCGACGGTGGGGCTAGCCGAAAGCAGGGGAAGGAGGGGCCCCTTTCAACCAGATGGGCTTCGGATGGGAGAAGATGTGGTTGTGGCAGTTACGGCGCAACGAGGAGGGGAGGTTGCTGGTTAAGGGCTGGAAGGCTACATTCAGGTTGAAGGTTAGGTGGCTGCGGCAGTGTTTGACAAGGTCGAGAGGCAGCGGAGGGTCCAGCAGCTGCGACAGCAGAGGATGCTCTGTTGTTGATGCCGGTGGAGGAGAGGAATCAGCGTCTGCGGCTGCGACCCAAGGGGAGGCAGCTAGGGTTGCGACTGGGCGGCGGGCGGCGGTGATCGAGCGGCGGCAAGGCGGTTGGGAAAAGTGGTGGTGACGCGGTTGGGAACAAGGGCAATCCGTGAGTTGCCCTGTTTCGGTCGCCGCGAGGAGGGTGACAACCGGCGGCTGCGACTGCGACTGCGACCCAAGGGGAGGCGGGCAGTGGTGGCCTCTAGCTGGGAAGCGGGGCGATGGTGGGCGCTGGCCGGAGAGCAGCAGCGGCGGATGGCCGGAAGCACGAGACGCAGGGGTGGCTACGACTTCTTCCTCTCTTGTTTCTTCCCTTTTTTTTTTTTTTAACGAGATGGGACAACGAGGAGGTCGAGCGGTGGTCGAGCGGCAGGGGAAACAGCGATAGCGGTGAAGAAAGAGTTGCCTTGTTGTGGTGGTGGGGAAGAAGGGAAGCAAGGCTGTAGTGGGCTACGCCAAGGATCGTTGTTCCGATCGCTGCCTCTTTCTCCACCGCCGTCGCTGCTTCCCGACCGCTCGATCACCGCTGTCCGCCTCCCAGCCACAACCCTAGCCTGCCCCCCCCCTTGGGTCGAAGCCGCAGCCGTCGGTTGCCGCAGCCCCTCGTTGCAACGGTTGCAGAAACAAAGCTTCCTCTATTGCTGCAACCCCGTCGATCCCTGCCGCAACCCTCGTTGCCTCCTCCACCGTCGCCGTGGCACTCCGGCCAGCGACCACCGCTGCTGCCAACCACGGCAGCCTTCTCCTCAACCGCTCGTGATCCTTACAGCCAACCCCTTCTGTGTTGCGACAAAAACAGAGCACGCAGCAACCACCGCCACACGCAGCAACAAAAAACATTAGCATCCTCTGCTGCCGCAGCCACCGATTGTAACCACCGCTGCCGTTGCTCCCGGCCAACGACCAACCCCTCGTTCTGCAGCAACCGCCCTCTAGCATCGCACGCAACAACCACAGCAAGTATGCTGCCCGGCCTCAACTCCAGCAGCGCACGCATCACCGATTCCTATTATCAACCCCGGCCGCTTCAACGCCGCCTCCCCCTTGCTTAGCATCTTCTACCACAAAGGCAGGTTGCCATTACCGCAGCCTCAACCCCGTTGTCCAGCGATCGCCCCTTGGGTCTCAGTAGCTGCAGCCACATCGACGCAGTCGCCTTCCAGCCCCGGCGCTCTCACCCCACGCAGCGACAGAAATAGGGCAGCAACTCTTCCTCCAACGCAACGACCACAGCACTACCCTCGGCGTCCACCTCATCGGCAACTTCGCATTGACGTGTTAGGATCCTTGGCATTTTCACTTTATCCGACTCTAACTGAACTAAACAGACTAAATAAACATTATTCAAAAGCTCAAAAAAAGGTCGCGCCACCACCGCTGCCCGCCTCCCCTTGGGTCGCAGCCACAGCCGTCGGTTGTTGCCCTCCTCGCGGCGACCGAAACAGGGCAACTCACGGATTGCCCTTGTTCCCAACCGCATCACCACCACTTTTCCTAGCCGCCTCGCCGCCGCTCGATCACCCGGCCAGCGATCTCTACTCGTCGCGTCCCCATCTCGCTCAAGCGAGAAGGACCGCCGGCACCGCAGCCGCAGCTGCCGATTGCCGTAGCCCTCCTTGCAGCGGTTGCAGAAACAGAGCTTCCTTTGTTGTTGCAGCCCCTCGTCGATCGCAACCGTGCCTCGAGCGTCGTCGCCTTCCAACCGACCCACCACCGCTGCCAGCCATCGTGCGGCGACTGCCGCTCGCCTCCCAGTCGCCGCTCCCCCTGGCTCGGGCGAGAACGACTGCCGCCACTCCCCCTTGCTCTGCCCCCTTGGTGACCGAAACAGGGCAATCCTCTTGCTGCTGTGAACGTCAGTTGCCACCACCGTAGCCGCTGCTGCCCAGCCAGCGACGACGCCGCTCGCCGCCCAACCTGCCACCGTCGATTCCTATTTTCCACTATAGCCTCAACCTCGGCAATGCCACCGCAACCGCCCTCCAACAGCACACATAGCAAGCTCTTGTGCGGCCGCTTCAACCTCGGCAACACACGCACCGACTCCTCTTCTCAACCTCGGCCGCTTCAACGGCACCATCGCGTCCTCAACCGCACGCGATCCCTCTGCGTCACCAATGCCTCCTTCCGTAGTGCGATAGAGACAGAGCAACGCTGCCTTCCATCTGCACCGTCGCAACCACCGCAGCAATAGGCCCTTAGCAACGCTACCCCCAACCGCACCACCATCGCTGCCTCCCAACCCTCAGCAATAGCGATCCCTCCATGCAACGACCACAGCAAGCATCATTGCCTCCCACGCAGTGAACGCAGCTACATCCTCGCAGCAACCCTTCATTCCAATAGTGCTACCACCGATTGCATCACAACAACAGCACCGAGTAGGGCAGTGATTTATGCCCTAGTCTTGACATCAGAAACAAGAGTTGAGATTACAAATTTGCAGTCTTACGAAATGGCCACCGATAACTCAGTGAAAGCACAAATGGAAGCATTGGAAATTAGAATTGAAAACCGGTTGCAAGAAATATTTAATGATTTCAAAAAGGACTTACTGAGGAGCCTTAGTAAATTTCAACAAGGTGGGAGCACAAGTTCTACATTGCACAAGTATGGAAATACTGAAAAAGAGCCCCAAGATTGTGACACAATCTACTCATACATGAAGGTGGATGGACAGCTCGCCAAAATTTATCAAACTTCTACAGTGTTCGAATATCAGAGTAGGTTTGAAAGATTGTCAAATCAAGCTAGAGATTGGTCGGAACGACAACTTCTGGATACATTTATTGAAGGGCTTATTCCAGAGATCCGGTGTGAAGTTAAGGCTCGTCAACCCCGCACTATGATAGCTGCGATCTCATTCGCACATCTACATGAGAAAAAAATCAACAAGGGAAATTATGGAAACAGAAGTGACAACAACCAGATGATCAGTAAGCCACCCACCCCATCTATTCCCAACCAAAGCCTTGACACCCGAAGACTAACCCAAGAAGAACTCAAGAAAAATTCAGCAAAGGGTTTATACTATGATGAAAAGTGGAGTATGGAGTACCGATGTAAACAAGGGCAACTTCTGATGATTAAGCCAATTGGAGAGGAACCGGAAGCAAACGAGTTGGACTCCGATCATAAAGGTGTGAAAACTGATGAAGATATTGAAGTCATCACACATACAGTGCATGCATTGGTTGGCTACACTAACTCACAAACTATGAAAATTGGAGGAACTTTGAAGCATCAGCCTGTCACTATTTTGATTGATATAGGTAGTACTAATAATTTTATGGACAGGAAAGTTGTAGCCCAACTAGCCCACCACATTGAAAGCTGTGACATATTCGAAGTAAAGATCATTGATGGACAGATTTTAACTTGTGATAGCAAAGGCCAGGAGTTTCTTACAATGATTACTACATTGAAAGACCGACCTATTGCTTATACTGTCAAAAAGTGGAGACCATACTTACTTGATCAACGGGTTGTGATGCGTTGCAGATAGCCTATGACTGAAGTGCTGAAAGAGAAGCTCCCCGAGATTGATACTGCTCAGCCTTAAGGACAAGGCTGATTTAAAGAGGGAGAAACTCTTATGACCCTTTTTCTGAGCTTTTGAATAATGTTTATTGAGTCTGTCTAGTCCAGTTGTTTATTGAGTCTGTTTAGTTCAGTTAGAGTCGGGTAGAGGTTTATTTAATATTTATTTATTATTAAGAGTCCAAGTCTTGGTGGACTCTAGGTGGAACTCTATAAATAGTGATGTAACCCTTTGTTTAAATCAATCAATCAATGAAATGTTATTCCACTATATGGACAAACCCTAGGAGGCTGATCCCCTCGAAGTGATCAAGGAGGGCCGATCCCCTCGAAGCGATCAAGGAGGCATATCCCCTCGAAGCGATCATTATCATTCCCTCCATTTCATCCTCTTTTCTATCATTTCTTTCATTTCTTTTACGATAAGACTTTAGGGTCTTATCATTTGGTATCAGAGCAACGATCCTTGGTGCAGCCCACCGCAGCCCTGCTTCCCTTCTTCCCCACCACCACTACAAGGCAACTCTTTCTCCACCGTCGTCGCTGTTTGGGCCAATCCCCTCGAAGCGATCAAGGAGCCGATCCCCTCGAAGCGATCATTATCATTCCCTCCATTTCATCCCCTTTTCTATCATTTCTTCCATTTCAATAGGAGGGGATCGGCCGCCCGTCACAGAGTGAAAATGCCACTTTAGGCTGGCATTTTCACTGTTCTCGCTACAGTTATCATCATCTTTAAAAAAAAAAAAAAGATCGCAGGGAAAAAAAAAAAGAAGGACAGAGATCGTGTGCGAAAGGGTGAAGCCGGCGGCCACCGACCACCACTGCCTTCTCAACCGAGAAGGAAACTCTGCTTCCGACCACCGATCACCATTGCCTTCTCCACCGCCGCCACTGCCAGTCGCCGCAATCTTCTCCTCATCGATCCTAGCCCTCGGCGAGGCAACCACCACCGCTGCCTCCTTCTCCACCGCTGCCCGCTCCCCTTGGGTCGCAGCCGCAGCCGCTCGACCTCCCCTCCTCGGCGATCGTTGGTGACGCTGCTCCCAACAGCGCCACCACCGTTGCCTCCTTCACTGCCGCACCGTCGTTGCCAGCATCGCCAAAGGCTCCGGCTGTGGTGCGATAGAAACAGAGCACTCTGTTTCCCCTCTCCAGCATCGCAACTTCCCGGCCAGCAACGACCCTCGCTGCCTCTTTCTCCACCGCCACCGCTGCTTCCTGACCGCTCGATCACAGCTGCCCGCTTCCCAACCGCAGCCCCTCCTTGCAGAGGTTGCAGAAACAGAGCTTCCTCTATTACCACAGCCCCTCGTCGATCCCAACCAACAAACCACCCCATCGACGCTTCTACCATCGGCGACGCTGCCCTAGTCCGCCATCGTGCTGCCCCCCCGGGGTCGCAACCGCAGTCGCCGGTTGTCGCAGCCCCTCCTTGCAGCGGTTGCAAAAAACAAAGCTTCCTTTGTTGCCGCAGCCCCTCGTTGATCGTAGCCGCGCCTCATCCAGCACTCCTCTTCCCCTCAAGCGTCGTCGCCGCCCAGCCGACCCACCACCGCTGCCAGCCACCGTGCGACGACCGCCGCTCGCCTCCCAACCGCCGCTCCTCCTTGCTCTGCATCTTTTGTAATCGAAACAAAGCAAGCACAAGCAA
This sequence comes from Musa acuminata AAA Group, assembly GCF_036884655.1. Classification (NCBI taxonomy): domain Eukaryota; kingdom Viridiplantae; phylum Streptophyta; class Magnoliopsida; order Zingiberales; family Musaceae; genus Musa; species Musa acuminata. Next base: position 17,621,625 of record NC_088355.1, on the reverse strand, counting down.
CTCACCTTGTTGCCCTTGTTTCCAGCCGCACCACAATTGCTGCTGCGAACGCCGATTGCCGTCACCGTCGCTGCTACTGCCCAGCCAGTGACGACGCTACTCACCGCCCAACCGTGATCCTCGCAGCCTCCCCCTTGCTCTGGTGACAGAAACAGGGCAAATCATCGATTGCCCTTGTTCTCGTAGTGCCACCGTCGATTCCTATTCTCCACTGCAACCTCAACCCTGGCCACTTCAACGCTACCTCTCCCTTGCTTTGCCTCCACTGCCGCAGCCGCCGGATGCCATCATCGCAGCCTCGACCTAACTATTTAGTGATTTCTCCCGTGAGTCACAATAGTTGCAGTCGTCGCCTTCCAGCCCTTGACGCTCTCATATCACACAGCGACTAAAACATAGGACAGCACCTCTTCCTCCTCGACAGCTTCGTAGCTACAGTGCGGATGCCCTTGACTAGACATCAGAAACAAGAACTAGGGATTACCGACTTGCAATCGTACGCAATGGTTGCCGATAACTCAGTGAAAGCACAAATGGAAGCGTTGGAAACAAGAATTGAGAATCGACTACAAGAAACCCTTCATAATTTCAAAAAGAGCTTATTGGAGTACTTTAGCGGGTTTAAACAAGATGGGAGCTCAAGTTCTATGTTGAACAGATTGGGAGGTACAGGAAAAGGGCCCCAGGATGGTGACACACACTACCCACGCATTAGGGTAGAATTTCCACGATGGGAATATGAGGATCCGACTAGTTGGATCTCTAAGGCAGAAAAAAATTTTCGTTTTCACAGAACCCCAGAAGAATCTAAGGTAGAAGTGGCCTCAATCCAGCTCGAGGGAGATACACTCCAGTAGTACGATTGGTATGAAATTGTTTACGAAGTTCCTTCGTGGGAGAAGTTCAAAAGAGGGCTTCTTGTTCGATTTAGCCCTTCCGAATATGAGAATGTTGATGGTCAGCTCGCCAAAATTCGTCAAACTTCTACAGTGTTAGAATATCAAAGTAGGTTTGAAAGATTGTCAAATCAAGCTAGAGATTGGTAAGACCGACAACTTCTGGATACATTTATTGAAGGGCTTATTCCAGAGATCCAATGTGAAGTTAAGGCTCGTCAACCCTGCACTATGATAGCTGCGATCTCATTTGCACATCTACATGAGAAAAAAATTAGCAAGGAAAGATCAGCAAGAGGTTTGTACTATGATGAAAAATGGAGTATGGAGCACCGATGTAAACAAGGGCAACTTCTGATGATTGAACCAATTAGAGAGGAGCCGAAAGCTAAGAATGTGGACTCCGATCATAAAGGTATAATTTCTAATGAAAATGTTGAACCTACCATACATACAATGCATATATTAGCCGACTACTCTAACCCGCAAACTATGGAAGTTGGAGAAACTCTAGAGCATCAGCCTATTATAGTTTTGATTGATATTGGTAGCACTAACAATTTTATGAACAGTGAGACTGTTGACCGATTGGCCCACCACATTGAAGACTATGATACATTCGAAGTAAAGATCGTTGATGGACGGATTTTCACTTGTGATAACAAAGGTTCAAAGATAAAATTGATTATACAGGGCCAGAAGTTTCTTGCAATGATTACTACACTGAAAGACCGACCTGTTGCTTACACTATCAAAAAGTGTAGACCATACTTACTTGATCAACGGGTTGTGATGCGTTGCAGATAGTCTATGACTAAAGTACTGAAAGAGAAGCTCCCCGAGATTGATGTTGCTCAGCCTTGAGGACAAGGCTGATTTGAAGAGGGAGGAACTCTTAGGACCATTTTTCTCAGCTTTTGAATAATGTTTATTGAGTCTGTTTAGTCCAGTTGTTTATTGAGTATGTTCAGTTCAGTTAGAGTCAGGTAGAGATTTATTTAATATTTATTTATTATTAAGAGGTGGACCCTAGGTGGAACTCTATAAATAGTGATGTAACCCTTTCTTTTGAGGATCAATTAATCAATCAATGAAATGTTATTCCACTCTGTGGACAAACCCTAGGAGGCCGATCCCCTTGAAGCGATCAACGAGGCCGATCCCCTCGAAGCGAGTATTATCATTCACTTTTCTCCCCTTTCTTCGACGATAAGAGTTTAGGGTCTTATCAATTGGTATTAGAGCGACGATAAGACTTTAGGGTCTTATCACGATAAGACTTTAGGGTCTTATCATTTGGTATCAGAGCGACGATAAAACTTTAGGGTATTATCAATTGGTATCAGAGTGACGATAAGATTTTAGGGTCTTATCATATACCAACAGGAATAATAACCCTAAAACTACATTTGTCATGATTAAAGATGTTCAACGGTGCCACTCCAAAATACTAGCAATTACAAATTCAATCCTTTAATCAATTCATAGGCTATAATTAACAAAAATTAACTACTGTTAATAATTAACGTTACTATTAAATTCAAGAGAGATCGGGGCTGTTGGGTAGAGAAAGAAGCTGAGAGAATTAGAGAAAAAGGAGGATCTGCGGCATTGCTGCGGAGATGCAGAGAGAGAGGGTGAGGATGTCAGCCGCAGTCTAATTGCAGGGATAGGGAGGGATGCCATCAGAAAGGCTGGGGGGAGAAGAGGCTCGACGGGGCGGCTGCGGAGGAGGAGGGACAGAGTTAGCGGGAGGGAAGGAGGAGGGTCGGAAGGGGGGAGAAGCACGGAGGACGAGGAGGAGGGAAGGGGTATCGAGGAGGCTCGACGGGGACATCGCTGGAGGAGGAGGGAGAGAGATAGCAGGGAGAAAGAGGATGAGCGACAGCGAACGGGAAAAAGAAGCGGGAGGCACAACGCCGGGAGGGGGAGAGAGAGGAGGAGGAGGAGGTACCGCTACTGGTGGAGGGCTGCGCACGGATGCGGGGCGGAGCGGCGGCGAGTCGGGAGGAGGGGCAGAAATGGAGGCGGCGGTGAGGAGCTGTGGCCGCAGGTGAAGAGGAGGCGGCGTCGGCTAGCAGAAGCGAGGGATTGAAGAGAATAAGAATAGGTTGGTTGAACCTTTTGTAAGATTTATAGTCAACTCAAGCTTAGGCCATTTCAATCAGATTTGACATCAAACTTGACGAGCACTTGAGCGGCTCACAATTGAAGACATGCGTTCGAACCTTATTTGAGACATTTGGGCCTCGGCTCGTTTCGTCCAATCGCCTGAACAGAGCAGTCGAGTGCCTCTAATATTATTAGTGTCGTCGGATATCATGTGAGTTCGACAAGTCCATGCCTACATCATCAACATCGCCTGGTCACGTCGATACATAAGTCTGGCTTCTCACCTCATTTATGTGAACCATGCGGCCGGTAACTATGGACTCACTCATTGATTGTCACTTTTACTAATTCCGATCTTAAATGCAATCTTTGCATGAGGCATTGTCGAACCATCTCAAACATCAACTCCAAGTTTTGCGACAAGTGTAATATTTGACTCGAGTTGGCTCTGCATCCTTGCATATCAGATAATCGTAATCTACAATAAAAAATTCAATTGTGTGTATAAAAAAAAACCATAAAGAGACAAAAAAAAAAAAAAACTTCAGGATCAAGTGTGTTTCAGTTATTATGTTGTAATCGAAATATGAGTATGAATAGACTTCAATGCATAAAGAGAAGTAGTACATCCGTTTGAATCAATTCTCCAAAGATACATTAACTAGAATGTGTTTAATAATTAAGATATTATCCTTATTGCATTTTACTTTATAAAAGTTTTGATGTATGAAGATAAATATATAAGCATGTATTTTTTTTTTATTCGTATACAATTGTTTGAAGGCGATGACTATCTTAGCGACTAAAAACCTTGACAGATATCAAAAGGTCCAAAAACTTGAATCTGGTCTTATCATTTTTTTAAAAAAAAATTCCTGAAAATATATAAGATCTGATAAATTTTTAATATTTTAATGTGTTATATAATTCTTTATTTCTTAAAACAGATTTATTATTCTATTTTTTTAATTATCCATGATTTGATCATTTAGTCAAAAGGACAAAAAAACATTAAAAAAGCTGCCACTTTAAGATCCTTATCCACCAAGTTAAACTACACAACAAAAAACTTGGGTAAGTTTTTATGGTGAAGTCATATAAAATTTGATTTTAAAATCTTACTGTCAACAACTAACTTTAAGATCTTTCCCAGTTTAATTAACTGATTTATATTCTTCCTCCTTTTTCACTTTAGGCATAAAATAAAAAAGAAACTTGAGCAGTAATGCCTATATTACCAGCTCAATTTGACCAAAAAAAAATCAGTATAATCAGGTAGAGGGAAAAGGGCCATTGAGATTGATAAAGAAGATGAATGTATACAGCTTTATTCATACAAGTAAATAAACTATTTTTACAATTCAAATCCTGATCATATATATATGTACCAACAAGAATACAATTAATTAAGACAGGATATAAATGATGAGCACCTATTTCCAGCTCAATTAAAACACGAATATTGAAACTGCAAGCCTCATTTTATTACATGGTCACGCTTTCTACAAATTAAACAAGTAGAAAATTTCAGAAATCAGAAAGACAACTGGTTACGGATGTAGTGTTTATGGAGAAAAAAAATATATTTATATATTGAACATAGGAGATTGAATTTGCACATTGCCTTTGATTAGCATCTAACCTCATCTTTATCCACCTTTGCTCCATGGTTTAATTACGGCAACGACAATGATAACAACAATTAGTAGAAGAATGATTATGGCTATGCACATCCATTTGCGGGAGTTCTTCTGCAGCTTCTTTGCCTTCTGGAGAGCAACTGTCCCAGATTGGACATGATCCACAGCGCTCGAAACCTATAAGGAAACATATCTAAAATGATTATTATTCTTCATATGGCATTTAATGAACTATAATGATTTTATGATTACCAACTGCAAGTCATCATTTGCTATAATTTAAATATAAAACAACACATATAGTAGTTAACTCAAACTTCATAATCCCAACTCAAAAATAAAAATCTTTCATGACCAGTGTAAGCATAGAATCATTCACATGTCTAAGGTCTCAAGTGGATACAATTTGCTTTTTAAGATTTAGCCCCTATTGCTCCCATCAGGCAATTGTTTATATACAAAATTTTTGGGACAAACATTTCAAAATATCAATTATTAGATTTTTTGTTATCTTTTTTAGGTGACTTATGCAGGAAATTGCCACATGACAGTTTAATGGGAGCAGGAACCTCTGAGGACCCACTCAAAGCCTCTCAAACAAACTTTTTTCATAGGCAAAGTGAGCAAACATGATGGAGGCATGACATTCTGGTCAAGACAATTTAGTTTCAAGGATGAGAGGAACTGCTAATATATACCTGAGATTCAATATTATCCAGAATTTCCCCTTGAGCATCAACCAGAACTGCCATATCAACAAAAATCTACAAAACGATACAAAAGCAAATAAATCCATGTTATTGTCAAAATCTCTACATTTTGCATTTTTAAAGAAAATGTACCAATATCAAGGCCAAATTCTCAAGATGGATAAGTATTTTGCTATTGCCATAATCACACATCAATGATGCAGGCATACTGTTTCTGTACACAAACGAAACATATCTTTGTATGTCTTATGAGACTCCAATATTGCATGAAGCTGTCTCGTACAAAATAAAGTCAAACGATACAAATCAACCAAAATTTACTTAACAGATATTGCAGACCTGATATTCAGACTGCTGCAGTGAAAGTATGACAAGAACAAGCCATATAATGTGCCAACAACACAAAGATTGGAGTAAAAAATGTAGTTGGAACAAGAAGATTTAAAGATGTTTAAAGAGTTGAAAAGATAGTTACAGAGTCATACAAAGTCAGCTAAGATGAAATATATCCATATTTGAAGATGCCTTCAAAAATAGGAAGACAACCGGGTTAGAACAACTAGGACAGTCAATTAGGTACTTTAGGAAACATAATAGAGAGTTACAGAGGTGCCAGCAGAGTTTCAAAGAGATAAAGAGTCTGACTAAGTCAACTAAGATGAAATAATTTCCTACTTAAAGATACCTTCATAATTAGCAAGACAGTTAGCTAGGTAAGAAACATAAACGAACAGGTATATAGCCTGTGAGGAATAGATAGCTAAGAACTCAAATTGGCGACCAGTGTTGTTATGGCTTTGGCATGCTCTATCTGCATCATATAGAATCACCATATAGTGCTCTGGCAGGATGTAAAATAACAAAATAAAGGGACCTTTCAGAAGTCTATGATTCAACAGGTAGCAAAATAATCTATTGATCTTACGATAACTGAATGAAGACTTCAAAATTATCTAAATGACTATAAAAATGACATCTAAGAGAGACAGTGGCCTTTCTAAAATGTTTAGGATGATATACTATTCAATATCTAAAACATTGTTTTGCTTGCTCAAGTTTTTAAAATAGATAAAAACTCTCTGTTCAAGCCACAAGCAATTATAGATAAACATAATTTCTTAGATCAAATTAAAAAGTTTGAAATGGTATGATCTACCTGTTGCAGTTCAAGAAGCTTCCTCTCTAGATCCTTTACAGTGTTATGGCGCTCATGGATTTCAGCAAGTGTGTCCATTACCTGCATTTGGGAGTGAAAAAAATTTGTAAAGTCTAGAAATTTGACACATGGATTAACAAACACCGTAAACAATGAAGTCACTCATTCATTAAGCAGATCAGAAACAAATCAAAACCTACTTGTTGCTGGTTAAGGATCATAGAGATAAAGATATGAAATAAGAAAAAACCTGGCCTCGTCCTTGCTCTTGGATTGCCTTCTGAAATATTTGCTCACTATTTCCTGTCTCTATCAAATGGTCAATTGTCTGTAAAACAAAAAAGTAAAATATTTATTTAATAATTAGCAGCAAAAACCGAGGGACAATTTTTAAGCAATGATATTTACCTCTTCATCGGCTCGATTACCAGTTACTGTTAAAATCCAAAAATAATAAGGATACTTATATAATTACTGCATCATGAAAGGTACAAAAAAATCCAATTCCAAACACTTCATGACATAACTTTATCAAAGATAATTATGGCTAACCTGTAAATACTCTTCTTTCTACAACCTCCCGGTATTCCTGCTTGATTGTTTCCCTCAGAGTCTGCAGGAGAAGAACAGATAGGATTCAAGAATTTGGCAAAGACGTAGAAGATGAAAAAAGGACAAATTAAAAGATATTTATGCAGTTTTAGAGAATATGTCTTGCTACTAAATCGGGATGATGATTCGCTTCAGTGGAGCAACCAAAACGTACAGCCCATCCATTACTTTTGATGATTATGCACTGAAGCTATAATGGAGGAAAATTTCCAGTATTCTTTTAGTTTAATGACAACTTCAAATATGGAAAAAGGTGCACTATGATTCTCTATGCGATGCCTGCAAGTTCCGAAAATAATGGTTTGTCCCAAGCAGACACTAGTCAGGATATGGAGTAGCATCACTGGCACATTGCAAAGTTTCAAAGACCTCATGTATAAGCGTAGCATGTTGATCTGTACTAAAAATGACACCCAGCACATCCCATGCTGGTAGGATGCCAGTAGGATACACAGGAACCAGGTACCATCTCCAGGCACAAAGCCTGAAACATGCCTCATCAGACAGCTTACTGCAGTATGGCATGTCACAGTACAAGACTCATATCACGATGAGGCTCAAGATTTACATGTACTCAGCACATGGCTCGACAATCCTTGATTTAGCATCTGCCCATATAGGTTTAGCATGAAATTTTATATCATAACGAATTTGCATGTGGTGGTATGTCCTCGACAATTAATTGTTGCTTTTAGGGAACCAAAATAAAATCACTAGGGTGCATTTCAATTTTCAACGAACATAAAATGTTTTCATTACATAGGCTTATATATAATTCAAATTCCAGGAATAATTTAGGTAACAAGTTCAAACAAAAACTGGAAAAATCAACTAAATAAATGAATTTCAATCACATTGTTCTCTTTGTTTTTGGTTTCTGCTTAATATCCAAATAGTTCCATGAAAATCTCAAGTTTCATATTAGAAAAATCAGAAGTAGATCCCGGTAGAGGTTTTTGCAATTTTTGCAACATCAAAAATTAAAACAGTCAGAAATGAGCCTTTAAAAAATGAAAAAGATACAACATAACCCTTTTCCTATCTAAATCATTAACCTTTGTCTTTCAGTTAGCTTTGAACTAAGCATATTTCTTTTATTATTTTCATTTTTGGCTTGTTAATAAACTTTTATAGAAGCAGACCAAAAATGAATCTAACAAGCAGAATATCATTTGGAAAATGTGGAAATAAGAACTTACCTGAAATTCAGACATGCGCTCTTTCAACTTCTTTTTCAGTGCTCTGAGTCACATGGTGCTAAGCACATTAGTAACAATCTAATAACACATCCTCAAAACAAAACAAACAAAATCAGGATGTATTTACATAGTGGTTGCAGTTCTGGAACGATCAACACCTGATCCCTTCCCACATCCTGGTTTCTGTCTACTCGCCAAGTTCTATTTAACATATAACAAGCTACAGTCAGTCCTTTGGATGAGAAAGGAAAAGTCAAAATATCCCAAAATGTTATGCAATATTATTAGTAATATACTTCCAGAAACAAAAATGGAATTGAAACTGCTTCTACCACTATGCTGCAAGAAATCTAAATCAACTTAAAGCTTTTCTATAAGCAAGTTAACTTTGACACAGCATCTTATAGGAAAAGGATTTTCCTCTTGGAAAAGAAGTCAAATCATTAAATATCCATATTTTCACCAGTATAAAACTTATAAGTCAAATCATTAGAAGTTGGACCATATAAGAAGTTGTAAAGAATAACATACTTGGACTAGCAAAGAACCATAATTTTTCTTAATAATTATAAGCAGGATACAAATATGAAAGTAAATAATAAAACAGTAACAAAACCAACAAAAAAGAAAAGAAAATCACTTCAAAATAGAAAGAGGTGCTTGAGAAGTTTTCCAGAATTCTAGAACAATTAGGAACAACTATAACTGAGCAAGAAAATTAGATGCTCAACATCAGCATTACTCTTCAATGCAAACTTCTCAAAAATAAGAAGAAAAAAAACACTATGTCTGAAACTAACTGATTTATCAAAAGTTGAATTGAGCATCATAAATACAAAGTAGAAGTACATCTCGGTCCAGTTCTTCGAGTTTTGACTTCGCTAACCGTGCAATTTTTCCCACTTCATCAATATCTTTCTGCATGTGCTGCTTGATTGCTACAGCCAAAAATATGCTCAATTGCAACGATTGTTATGAAGATCAAGTATGATGCATATTCCATAGTGTTCTAACTGTTAATTGATGAAAATTAATTACCTTTCATATCAGATGCCTTTGTAACAGCTTTTGATTTCTCATTTGCAGCCTACAAGTGCCGATAGCAAGCAAATGACATGAGATACAAAGTAATGATTGACTTAAGCAGATATTTCACTAGGAATTAAATCCATAAATTTATAAAACTTCTGAAAAAGAGTAAAAAATAGCTCAGGTTTTATCTACACAAATTTCTAATTAAGCAAATAAGGTTGCAACTTTTGTTCCTGGAAAATTTATACTGAATTAAGAATGAAATTTCTGACATAATAGGGTTCAGACTAGGAACCTATGATTTACTGTACTATCATGCATCATGAAACATTTGCAACATGTTCTATTGAATAATGAATAGAATTAAGTATTTGATCTTTGCTACAGTTGTGAACCGTACTAATATTACAGACTAATTTGAGTTTTCAGGGGAAGATTCTTGATGAAGATTACCATAGCCAGTTAGAGCTTTAAGGACACTGTAGGCTGAGGCAACTTGAGCAAGATGGACATATAGTCAAGAGGAAGGTCAAATGTGATGAAACGCGTACCTGAAGATTCTTGGATAGCTTTGCAAGCTTCTCAATTAGTTTCTCAATTTCTTCAACCTAGCACAAAATGTAACATCATGTTGAAGAATAGTCCAACCATGATTCCAAACATCATAAACTTAATGGTCATAACAATCGGTACCTGCTTAAAAAAACCTTCCAATCCTTGTTCTTCAGCACTCTTTGGATGCTGCAGTCCTGATTCAATGTCTCCATCTCTTGGAGGCTCATCTCGAGGTAGGTCAAAGGAATCCTACCAAAGAGAATGAGATTCATATTCATATTCATATTCATCACTTAGGAAAAGAAAGAGCACAAAAGATTGCAGAAAGAAAACATCAAATCCACAGGAAAAACTAACTTCCAATGCAACCATTAAAATGAGAACTGCATAAGAGTAAGCACAGCTATAGATGTTCATTAACTTAGTTATCAAAATTACAACTTGACCAGCCAAAATGGTAGTATGCTGTCATCAAACTTGATGAACATAAATATTTACAAACATTTATTAATTCCACAACAACCAGAATTGTCTATCCATGATGAGGACTAGGTGCATTCACTTTTCATTAAAAGATATTTAGATCCTTGACAGAAACAAACTAAATACCCATTTGTTCATGATCCACATAATTGTAGACCAAATCAACATATTTGGAAGAAGAATTAATTTATGGTATCCACATTAAAAAAAAATTATCTGTCATTCCCTACAATGACATTTAATTATTAGCTATAGCTTGATGTAAAGAGAAGTGTAATACAAATGGCTTGTGCTTCAAAGGAGGTATCCATAATTAAGAAACAAACTAGAACCATTGTTCAATCTACAGCATGGTTGGTTTAGTTAGACCTAACTAACAAAAGCCTAATCTAGTCCAGTGATTTCAAAAGGCGCTCGCCTAAGCGCTCGGGCAAGGCGAGGTGAGGCCCGAGCGCCTCATTTAATGTCCAGGTGATCCGCTTCAAAGAGGCGTCGCCTGGGCGCTCACCCAAGCCCAAGGGCCAAGCGCTTCGAGCAAGCGCCCAGTTTAAACCAAGCGACCGAACCAACTTTTTAGGTCTAGTTCGGTCGCATTTGCATTAGTTGGTTCTCATTTGCGTCCGGTTCAAACAGCAGCCTCCTAACAGCGACTTAGTTCTCACTATGACTTAGCTTCTCACCTTGGTCTCCTTCTCACACTCTACTGTTAACGGTAGAGAATATTTTAAAATATTAAAATATATCTTTTATATTTTAAATATTTTAATATTTTAAAAAATTAAAATATATATTTATATTTTAATATTTTAGAGAGCCTTGCTTCACTCGGGTGAGTGCCTAGCGCCTCGAGCGTTTTGGGACCTTGGCGCCTAGTGTTTTTTAAATCATTGATCTGATCCTCATAAAAGTAAAATAAAAAAAAAGATATTTAATACATTTAGGTCCTAGAAACTTCTTCTTTTTTATTTTAGTTGAAATATTTTCCAATCCAGTGACCTAATTCGTGACAAACCAAGAAGCCAAAACAGAATATTTCATACATGTAATCACAACCAATGACTAGCAAAGTCCAACTTCATTCTGTTTTACATTTTTAGTTGTACTGGAACTCCTCAAACCTAGTTAATTTACATAGTTTTCATGCTCTTTTAAAAAGAACAAGATAATGATTTAAATTTGAGAGCTGTAACACATTGCAGTATTCCCTCAGTAAATGTTAATAATATAAATATACAATAGAATACTCTAAAACATCATTGCTCAATCAAAGATTATGATATCCCAACCTAAATTGTAATCCTTTTTGTACAGAAACAAATGGATATCTAACTTTGCTTGCTCTGGAAGTTAGAAACTTAACAAACAGGTATTTGAATCTATGTTAACAATGGTCTAAACAAGTCTTGTGTTATAACACAACATATTTCTGTCCATCTCAAAGACAAAAAAGATAAAGTATAACAATCAAGCAAAAGTATCACCTTATTGCAAAATAAGAATTTGTTTTCATTTAAGTCCCAAACAACACTTCAGCACTGCTCAATGCTGGCCGTAATAGACTTAACATATATCACTGGTGAAGGCTTATACTGAAGATGATTAGAGATTTCCTAAAATTTTGAAAAAAATCAGGAAATGATATCATTGGATATAAGCCAACTACTCCCCACATTTTCTATCAATTTCAGTAACATGGATACCGATATCACAAATGAAGTGAGAAACAAGTATATTCTAATGATATCTTAGTGTCTTAGTTAAGTAGAAAATGATTTATGGGTCCAAGCAACAAGCAAAATAAAAGATACATTAGCTATAACAGTTACACATGTATTTATAACAATGTATTTTTGCTCAAAATAAGATCTTTTCCCTTCTTTTACCTTTTCTTGATTTATTGTAGCTATAACAGTTGTCACATTGATATAAATTATCATACACATAGAATATAGGCAGACATATAGATAACAAATCAATTAAAATTTCTCTTTCCATCAAGAAACTTCACTCTTAAATTTCTAACATGTTCTTGCTGCACCTCAGAACATCCACGACGTATTCAGCAGCGATCTTTATTTCCTCTCTAAAGAATCACGTCCAACGAAGTAACTCGAACTCATCCAATAAGAACTCGGCTCCACAACTCCCTTATATTCTTCATAGTACAAACCTAACCCCATACCTACACTAAATCCTGCTCCGTAACCAAACGCAATAGCATAAAAAAGCCAAACTTTCCTCTAATATCAACCAATCCCGGGTTTGTAAGACCCAAAAAGCTCAAAATATATGCCCAGAAAAACAGATGAAAAATACCGAAAGGAGGTTATTCATCCTGCCGGAAGCGATAAACCGATCGCGGAGACGGGCTCGATGCAGCAAAAGATCGGAGGACCACGCGGGATCTGCAGGAGAGGAGATTTACGGCGGGATCCGAGATGGGATCTAATCGAGGAAACAGAGAGGTGAACGCCTTCTCGCTTTCGCCGTCGATTGGGGCGCTTAAGTTGGGACTTCGAGGGATGGTTAAGTTAAACGGCACCCCCAACAAGGCCAGCGGTCCGACGTTGAGGGACCCCAGGCAATGGTGGGATCTTGGCCATTTAAATTGTTCTCGAGGTAGGATTAATGGAGTTCACTAAAGTGTTTTTACAAATCCATCTTTGGAATAACGCATCTGTCATTATAATTTTAATGTTATATATATATATATATATATATATATATATATATATATATATATATATATATATATCGTTCAAAAATAAAATATTAATTAATATGTTCCCTCCAAGCAGTTATATTCACAAGTGGTAACGGTCACGATATATCATAATATTTTATTGTTGAAAAAACTCAAAATTGTCTTCCTTGGAAAAGCAACTACATTTTCAGTCATTTATGTCATGTGAATTAGTACAGCAGAAAATTCTCTAATTTCACATCAAATTCGTCTCGATTCAAATAGTTTCAGATAATTTCACATCAAATTCGTCTCGATTCAAATAGTTTCAGAAAATATTGAAATGAAAAGTAAATCAGAATTTAGAGTGGTTCAGTCAATGAGATCTACATCCATTTTGAATTCCTCCTCCGTCAAGGTCACCGGCATCTACTAAAGGCCTTCCTTCAATAAGCGAAGACCAACCACCTTTTACAGCTCTTTCTCCTTTTGCTGGGTTTAGGAGACAACCCTTACAAGTCTCATTGCTTTTTTTTTTATGGTTACAAGGCTAAGAGAGGGAGGAGGAGAACTTTTCTCTTTTACAATAGTTTTCACACTCCAAACACTTAGAATTTTTTACACATATAATAGTACTTTATTACCCTTTCATGCAGAAAAAATGGTGGGGTATTTATAGGCCCCAATGACTTCAAAAATGGAGCCAAAAAGTGTCTCATCTCGAATTTTTGGGGTACTAGCAATACCACCGTTATTACTGGGCGGTACTACCGCTTGTAGTCTGACACTAAGTGGTACCACCGCTTAACAGAGCTCGGAGACCGAGCTCTGGTGGTACCATCGCCTGACAGGGGCGGTACCACTATCAGCCCTGGCGGTGCCACCGCTGGCCATATTTTCAAGGGCTGAATGGGCTGTTCAATCCGGCCCAATTCAACCATGTTAAGGGCCCAATTGGCCCCTAATTAAGTTAGTGGGATTACCTCTCAATTCTAACTCAATCTACTATCTAACTACAATAACTAAGGCATAATCAAAGCACTCTTGTTTCAGTACGTTAATTGCTCTTCAGGTGAGCTTCCGGCGATCTTCCGACGACCTTCCAACGGACTCTCGGTAATGTTCCGGCAGACTCCCGGCAAGCTACCGGACTTTACGACGATCTTCTTGGCAAGTTTCGACGAGCTTCTTTGGCAAGCTCCTGGACTTCTCAGTTGGTTCCGGCAGAACTTCCAACGAACTGTCACGGACAAAGTTCTAAACAGGATGTTTGATGTAATACTTATGTATGTCCATGTCTTTTTGTTTGTTCATGTTTTGCACAGCATGTAGAGGAATGGTCGAAGGCTTAACAACCCCATTTTAGTTAGATTTAGTGACCTTCTTAAGCTTGTAAATAAATGTTGTCATGTGGACACTTATGAGAGATATTCGGTCTGTAGTGGACCATTTGGACCCTTTGTTGCGTAATCGTTCAGAGCTTGTAAAGTTTGTTTATAATTTGCATTGTCTATGAGGTGTTTTCAGAAATATTTGCTTGTGGATCCCAAGTAAGGCGCTTTCTCTAACCCGTTTTCTCTTTTGTATGTCCTAAGGGACCATGGGAGGTTTCGAGGAGGTTGACCTTTGTGGACGGACACGCAAGAGTGCCACACAACTTAGACAAAACCAGCTAAGTCCGTGATAGATGTGTTGGAAAATCTTAGAGGCGACATCACATGCACAGTGGAAGAACTAGAAAATAAAATCCCCTATTCCCAAAGAGATGTTCGTCATCGTGCAAAGATTGGTGCGCAAAATCTATGAAACTTAAAACTACATATAGAGTAGATTGTGTTATTTAAGGAGATCGTATATCCCTATTTCCTTACAGATCTTTAGGAGAGGATGAAGGAGGTCAAGCATCCTCCTCTCTAGCGATGATCCACACAGTAGGGTTGCGACGACGCTCTTTAAAACTCCAGGCCTGCTTTGAGGTGGAGAGGGGGAGAAGAATAGGAGAGGCAAGCAAAGGCTCTAGCTTATGAGGCTCTGAATCCCTCCTATTTATAGAGGTCCCCTGTCAAACCCTAATGGATCCTCCCCTAGTGGGTATTGGATTTGTATCCAATTACTCAAGCCTTTTTAGATTAGTGGATCTCTATCCAATAATCTCTCATTAGCTCTTATTGGATCTCGTCCATGGGATCCAATAATTCAGGGGCTTATTGGATATCCAATAAGATAAGGGCTCTAGCGGATATCTCATATCTGAATCTCTACTCATCGCAATGCCTACCATATGTGTGTGACCCTCTAGGCCCAATATCGAGCTGGTCGTGAGTCATACCTGTCAGAACTCCTTCTAACTTAGTGAATTATTATCTTTGTAATAATTCACTTGACTCATCGACTACGGACGTACTAGGCCACTATGCCATAGTCCCCAAACGATAAAGGGTAATCCAATCCATTGGACCTGTCTGTCCTTAGTTACTGTGTACTTATAGTCCATCATTCATCTAATATCTCAGAGATCATATATCGAGCATGGTGCTGTCAGACCCATAAGGTTTCTACTCGAGTCTCGCTCTAATCGGATTCTCCCGGAGAACTCTTTCTCTCTCAACCCGAATGATCCTAGCCAAGGATTTGTCTGAGCAAGAACACATGAGATATTTCTCTCATGACGCCGAGAGTGGATGATCATCTATTGACACTCAATAGCCCTCGTAAGGTCGACTATCACTCCCAATGACCAACTGTACTAGATCTGGGACAGCCAAACCTATAAGTCTGGTATCAAAGAGTAGAGCACTCATACAGGACATCCTTGGTGTCTCAAGTCTAAGGACCAGATACACCACTAGGACTACGAAATTGTTGTCTAACAATAAAGCATCATCAACCATCCAGCATTCCGTAAGCGGATCAACAAGTGAACTCATTCTCCAATGAGCATGTACTATATCCCTAGTGTCCCCACACGAGTAGCTATGAGACCAGCTGCATCCATCATATGGATGGGTATACAGCACACTAGTCTGTTCGGTTATCACGATGTCCCTCATGAGTAACCTATGACCAGGATTATTTATGATATGTGTTTAAAGGTGAATTGATCTCATTATCATGATCTCATCATGATCCGATTCCCATTGCACAGATCTAAGGACATCACAATATATACATGCATATATGCAATAGTTAATATAAAGTGATGAATGCCAAAATATAATAAGCAAAAAAGATTATGTGTCAAGTCACACGTGCCATCACTCACGTGATTGGCTTATTGGGCACCTATGACTAGCAATCTCCCACTTGACCTAAAGCCAATCACCTATGTGTTTGATCCCCATCAGACCCCTGTGACGCTCAAAGACAATCTGAGATAATGGCTTTGTTAGTGGATCTGCAATGTTATCTTCGGATTGAACTCTTTCCATTACTACATCTCCTTAGGTCATGATCTCTCCAATAAGTTGGAACCTCGTCAGAACACTTCTGATGAGACCCGGGTTCCCTTATTTGAGTAATCGCCCCATAGTTGTCGCAATATAAGGAAATCAACTCCTCGCTACCTGGCATGACTCTTAGATCTGTGATGAACTTCTTCACCCAGACTCCCTCCATTGCTGCATCTAATGCAGCAATGTACTCCGCCTCTGTGGTCGAGTCAACAGTAGTATCTTGCTTGGAACTCTTCCAACACACTGCTCCTCCATTCAAGGTGTATACATACCCCGAATTCGTCTTGCTATCATCGACATCAGACTAAAAACTTGAGTCTGTGTAGCCTTCAACCTTGAGGCTACTACCTCCATATACTAGTAAAAGATCCTTAGTCATTCTCAAGTACTTAAGGATACACTTTACTGCTTTCCAAGGCTCCAAGCCTAGATCCGCTTGATACCTGCTCGTGACACTCAGAGCATGCGCTATATCAAGCCTAGTACATAGCATGTCATACATGATAGACCTTATCGTTGAGGCATAAGGTATCGTATCCATATTCGCCCTTTCTTTTGGAGTCTTTAGGGCATACTCCTAGAAAGCGATATCCTATGTCTCATCGATATGAGACATCTCTTGGAATTTTTCATGCCAAACCTTTTGACAATGGTTTCTATGTACCTGGACTGGGACAAGCCAAGCATCCTCTTGGATCTGTCTCTATAGATCCGAATACCCAAGATATAGGATGCTTCCCCTAAGTCCTTCATGGAGAAGTGTCTAGATAACCAAGTATTTACTATGGATAGCATTCCTATGTCATTCCCAATGATCAGGATGTCATCAACATATAACACCAAAAAGGTGATAGCGCTCCCACTTACCTTCCTGTACACACAAGGCTCATCTTCGTTCTTAACGAAGTCATAAGATCTGATTGCCTCATCAAATCTTATGTTCCAACTTCGGGAAGCTTGCTTTAGTCCATAAATGGATCTAAGCAACCTGCACACCTTATCTGGGCAGTTCTTGGACACGAATCTCTCAGGTTATATCATATACACCTCCTCCTCAAGGTTCCCATTGAGGAATGCAGGTTTCACATCCATCTGCCAAATCTCATAATCATAGTGTACTGCAATAGCTAATAGAATTCGGATGGATTTTAGTATTGCTACATGTCAGAAGGTTTTGTCATAGTCAACACCTTGCCTTTGACGATACCCCTTAGCTACTAGCCTTGCTTTATAGGTCTCTACCTTTTCATCTACTCCGATCTTTTTCTTAAAGATCAACTTGCAACCGATGGGTATAATATCTTTGGGCGCATCAACTAGGTTCCAAACCTTGTTGGAGCACATAGAATCCATCTTAGAATTCATGGCTTCTTGTCACTTCTCGAAATCTATACTCATAATAGCCTCCTCATAGGTCTGAGGATCAATATCCTCAACAACATCTCCTCTAATATGTCCCACATATCTCTCAGGAGGATGGGATACTCTGCCAAACCTACGTAAAGTTGAAACTTGTGTATTATATACTTGAACAGACTCGGGCAGTAGAGTGGTGCTTGAGCTTGGTTCTCCAACCTCGCTCAACTCTATCATGCTCCCACTATCTCTACCAAGAATGTGTTCCTTCTCAAGGAACACTACTCTCTTGGCTACAAAGACCTTTTGGTTCTCGAGATGATAGAAATAATACCCACAAGTTTTCTTGGGGTATCCCACAAATTTACATCGCTTTGTCCTCGATTCTAACTTATTGGGATTGTGTCTTTTAACGTGAGCAGGGAAGCCCCAAATCTTAACAATATTAAGATCAAACTTCTTCCCTTTCAATATCTCATATGGTGTAGACACTACCGACTTAGTTGGAACTCTATTCAAAAAGTAAGGTACGGTCTCTAGGGCATATCCCTAGAATGAGATGGGTAGGTCAGCGAAACTCATCATGGACCGTACCATGTCTAATAACGTATGATTTTTCCTTTCAGAGACACCATTGAGCTAATGTGTATAAGGAGGTGTCCATTGGGATAATATCCCATGGTCCTTAAGGAATTGAGTAAATTCTATACTTAAGTACTCACCTCCTCGATTTGATCGAAGAGTCTTGATACTCTTTCCAATTTGGTTCTCCACCTCATTCTTATACTCTCTAAATTTCTTAAAGGCCTCGGACTTGTACTTTATTAAGTACACATATCCATACCTTGAGAAATTATCAGTAAAGGTAATGAAGTAGGAGTAACCACCAATGACATGAGTTGACATGGGTCCACATACATCACTATGTATGAGTTCCAACAGCTTAGTGGCTCTCTCTCCAGTTCCACTAAATGGAGAGTTGGTCAGTTTTCCATGAAGGCAATGCTCGCAAGTTACATATGACTCATAATCGAATGGATCTAGATATTCATTATTTAGCAACTTTTGAATCCTTTCTTCATGGATGTGACCTAGCCTACAATGTCATAGGTATGCATTGTTCATCTCATCTCGTTTCCTCTTAGACACACTTACATTCATGATATGTGGAGTAGTGTCTAGCATAAATAAACCATTATGCAATGTTCCTTTCATGATGATCTCATCATCTAATAATATCAAACAACCATTGTTCTCAAAAACTAATTTATATCCACTAACTGTCAAACATGAAATAGAGATAATGTTTCTGATAATAGAAGGAACAAAATAACATGCATCTAATGCAATAAAAGCTCCACCAAGCAGATGTAGGGCGACCTCGCCAACAGCTACTATAATAACTTTTGCTCCATTGCCCATCTTGAGGTCCATCTCGCCTCTCTCTAGTCTCCTAGGCCTTGTCAGAACTTGCAACGAATTGTATATATGATAAGCACTACCGGTATCCAATACCCATGTGTTATCATCAAAGTCTGACAAATGGAGACTGATCATGAATGTATCTGAAGCTTCACCAAGCTTTTGTTTCACCCTTTCTGCAAGGTACTCTTTGCAGTTCCTCTTCCAATGCCCATCTTTGCCACAGTGGAAGCACTAGCCTTTGTCCTTTGCTGGGTCTTTCTTAGCAACCTTTGCTTTACCTGGTCTACCATTGCCCTTTCCCTTCTTAAGGTACTTTTCTGCTTTTCTTTTCTTTATGGTCTCACCAGTGTAGAGAACTGGCTTCTCTTTCTTAATAATACTCTCTGCCTCCCTCAATATATTGAGGAGCTCTAGGAGAGTCACATCAACCTTGTTCATATTAAAATTCATTATGAACTGTGAAAAGGAATATGGTAGCGACTGAAGCACAATATCTATACACAAGTTATCCTCTAGGACCATTCATAGACCTGTGAGTTTCTCTATCCACTCAATCATCTTTAGGACATGGTTCTGAACCGGTGTCTCCTCAGTCATCCTAGCATGGAAGAGGCTCTTAGATATCTCATATCATTGAGTCCTTCCCTATTCCTCAAATAATTTACGGACATGTAGGAGAATGGATCTGACATCCATCTTTCTATGTTGTCTCTGTAACTCAGGAGTCATAGAACCCAACATATAGCACTGAGTAAGAGTGGAGTTATCAATGTACTTCACGTAGCGAGCGATCTCATCCTCGCTTGCCCCTTCCTCGGGCGTACACGATTTTCTCCACCGTGAGAACAATTCTCAAGTTGCAGAGCCAATCCGTATAATTTGGACCAGTGAGGCGGTTGACATCAAGCATGCCATGTAAGGGATTTGAATGCGACATTTTCTAAAAACAAAGATGCAGCAAAAATAAATAACATGCAGATTTTACAAGAAATAAACAATCAAGATATGGGCTTCTATCTTAATATGCTCCCACTATTTTACTAGTGAGTCACGTGACACCCTCAACACGTGAAACGGATGTCTCCGACAGACTTCTAATGGGGATTAGGATCCAATCAGCATCTTAGTGTAACCTCGAGGGACTCGACCAATTACGCTAAGCCCAAAAGGTAGGCAACTCTTGCTGATCACAACTCCTTGTGATTCCCGTCTTGTTTGGCCTCCGAATCACTATGGTCTCGATGGACTCGACCAACCATGACGCTCGGTTAAGTCAACACCTTCGTTACAAGATGAGTCTGATTTGATGCTATACCATCGAGGGACTCGACCAAGCATACCATGCCCTCAGGTCACCGGTGATATCTTTATGTCGTAAGCAAGATAGCAAATCGCGATATAGGTGAGCCTCGAGGGACTCGACCAACTCAACCTATACCAAGAATCGGTTCCTACCTATAACGATGGAAGGCCACGTGGGCCAATCTAATTTCCTCACGTTTATCGACTTAATATTATCGAGAGAGGGGTTTCTATGATTTGGTCTCTTAATATGACATGTCACACATATACATATTTAATATATATCTACATCGCATACAAATATATATACATATCTAGTATGTGTATAAGCAATCACACCAGATAATCATAGACCACAACCTAATGTGATCAGACTCGAGCCAGTAGGCCTGATCACTCACATCAAGATCTATGTGCACAATGGTGCATCTTCATGCCTTGTGATCATCCATCTCATCCTCGTCGGTTCCGTCGACATATCGATGCATCTCCATGCATCGCAATCGTTCGTCTCGTGAGTCCCACTATCGCATCCACGCTCCCGCTGCGCTTTCTCATATGATTACAACTTAATCATAGGCACGCAGGCCCGACAATAAATGAGAAATATAATGGAGACTCGTAGACCCTAATAATAATAATCACAAGTACACACATCACATGGTCCATGGTTATCCGTCCACACATCATACATCACATGTATAAATAATCATCATCATGTAGGACTACTAGATAATGATAAAAATAATAATCAACTAAACTTTTTAATTAATTAATATTTTCTGAAATCAGGGACATATAGGGAATTTTTGAATTCCTAGGGGTATTTTCATAATTTGAATTCCTAGAGGAATTTTTGAATTCCTACGGACGGACACGCAAGGGTGCCGCACGACTTAGGCAAAACTAGCTAAGTCCGTGACAGGTGGTATCAGAGCAAGACAAGCACTCATAGAAATACTTGACATGCAAATGTGGGGGACATAGCGGGGCTGCGTTGAGGACAGTCGGCATGCGCGCGACCATTTGGGGAAAAACGGGCATGGAGATGTAGGGAAAATGAGTCGCTCAGAGGAGCAGGCATCTGAGAGTGACATTCAGAAGAATGGCCAACCTTTCACGCAAGAGGCACCACGAGGACAAGCAAGCTGGGAAGAATACGAAGCGCATAAAGGTTGGGATGGCTGAGTTCGAGCTACGACTCGACGTTGACAACTATACTTGATAGTGCTCAAGGCAAGCGAGGCGCTTGGTAAAGGATGAGACCATGTAAAGTGGAATGAGTTGCTCAACGATCGAAAGAGTTGTGCAAAGCTCACAGAGGTGAGGGAAATTGCTAACTTCAAGAATTCGGTACTCATGCAAGGTCTTGTATGCGGACGATGGAATGTTCATGGCCATCCCAAGGCGATCGAAACTCGGCGCCATGGAGCATTGAAACTTTCTCTTCGGCATGTGAAGGATACGTCCGTAGGAGGCTGAAGTGTGCAGTGAGTTCAGCATGTTGCTAGGCCTTGAGTGGTGCAGCGGGGGCTGTATTGACATGGAGTCGCAATCTAGCAAGTGCGTTTGCAGGAGGCAAAACAATGCACAGTTTGTTCAGCAAATCGGAGTAGTCCAAGGGGATGGTGGTCCCCAAAACGAAGAGAGATGTTGCTCCAACGGGATAGATATCTAGGAGGGATAAGTCCCAGCTCTCTAGAGGGAGAATCATGTGCGATGGACCGCACATGTTGAGGAGTACTTGAAAACACAACTCCACGAAGCTCAATGGACCGAGCGAGCGGCGGGGAGTCGTCGCATGGTTTCACTTGAGAGAATGCATTGGTGGATACATTGCGAGATCAAGTGGGGGAGCAACCCAAAGCAATACAAATGAAGGCACACTTGGAGTCGATATGAAGATCAGACTCAAGGGAGGGTTGACTCATGGAATGATGGGCACGAGGGCCACCATCAACTCAATGCAAAAAGGAGCGGAGTAACTTGGGTGTAACTTGGTGAAGTACCCAAGCCGTATGAAGTAAGCCGACATAGAAGATGGAACATGGAGCGGAGGCACAAAGCTTTCCTTGGAAAGAGGTCATGGACATGAACTCTTGCAGAGGTAAGAGCAGGATCATGTTGTTCCATGGGTCCTTCATTCTGATGGAGCGAACTCATCTTACATGGTGCCAAAGATGAAGGGAGCTTCTGGGCACATGCACCCTTTCTCAGAGAAGCATTTGACGGAGGAACTAAGGTGACTCAACTTACTGAGGCGAAGTTGGGTTCAGAAGGTCTTGGCACGGGGCAAGAGGACACGGAGGCAAGTACTCTTGAAGAATATGCCATAGTGTTGCCATTCAAGTTGCTTGAAGGAAGCGGTGCATAGCGGAGATTGTGCTGGTAGGGGCAAAGGCCCAGGATTCGGACAATGGTGCACTAATTGCAGCGAAGTCGGTGGACTTCGGGAGCTACTAGGCGACGGATTGTCCTAGAGCGGTGCTTCATCTAGGTGTGACCCAAGAGTGCGTGGATGAAGGTCGATTGCCAAAGGAGAGAACAAAATTAAAGATGAAAGAGACCCTACGATGTATTGGCAGAGACCACACATGCTGGGTTCACAATCCGAGTTCATGCCACAAGGATCAGAATGCAATGGAGATGTCACCAAGAGGCGACATGGTGCAGCGGATCGTGGTGGAACAGTTCGTGGCAATGCGATACACACGAATCTAGTCCCGTGAGGGACTAGATCATACATAGGTATGATCGGGAGCTACTGGAAGCTCCACTTTGGTGAACAACAAGACGCCAAGAGGGCTATGGATTCAACTCTGATAACCAAGTCCAAATCCGACCATTCGTTCATCGGTTTAGAGGAAAGTTGAAAACCGTTTTCAACAATATTCTATAAATCCAAATTTATAGAAATCAAGAAAACTCTCATTCGAGTTTTCCAATAAGTGTAGTCCAATCCGTTAAACAATAGTGGACGAACAACCGAAAAACCCTCTTGAAAGCCATGAAGAGCCATTTCTCTCGGGTGTAAGTCTGAAATGAGAAATACCGGGCTTTGATACCAATTGTTAGGATCAAGAGCACTAAGAGGGGGGGGGGGGTGTGAAATAGTGCAGCGGAAAACTTTCGACGATTAAAACTTCGTTTATACGATAAGAGCAATTTCGGTAGAAAAGCCGATTTGTAAATCACTTTAACTTGTGATCAAGCAAGATGCAGTTAAAGCAAGTCTATGAAGGCAGTTTGCAGTTATGATGGAAATTAGAATGTAAGCGCAAACTGAAATATGATGTTCGTACGATAAAACTAATTTACGTCTAAACACCAATTCGAAAAATACTGAACTTTGAAACACGATCGTAAATGCGCAGAAGGCAGTAAGCTATTGAGGACATTTGCAATAAAGATAATATGCTTAAAGTAAATACAAACCAAAGAGCACCGTAATTTTAGAGTGGTTCGGTCAATCTTGACCTACATCCACTTCTGGCTTCCTCCACCGACGAGGTTACCGACGTCCACTAGAGGCCTTCCTTCAATAGGCGAAGACCAACCACCCTTTTATAGTTTCACTCCTTTTGACGGGCTTAGGAAACAACCCTTACAAACTTTTCTCTCCTCTCTTGAAAGATCAAAACTTGAAAGAAAAGAGGGAGGAGAACTTCTAGACTTTACAACACTTTTGAGCTCTAAAATCACAGAGTAAGATCAAGCTTTCGGTGCCTTTGGGTTACCTTTCATTGCTGAAAGGGTGGGGTATTTATTGGCCCCAACCCAATTTGAATTTCGAGCTCAAAACTGTCATCTCTCGGAATTCCGGGGTCTGGCGGTTGCACCGCCTGGTAGAGCTCGAAGACTAAGCCTCTAGGCGGTGCCACCTCTTGCCAAAGCTCGGAGACCGAGCTCAAGCGGTGCCACTGCCTGACTGGGGCGGTTGCACCACTCAGCCAGAGCTCGGAGACTGAGCCCTGGGCGGTGCCACCGCTGACCCAAGCGATACCACCTCTGGCCAAGTAATCTGGGTCCGAATGGGTTGATCCATTCGACCCAATTTGGGTCTTTCAAGGGCCCAATTGCCCCAAGATTAAGTTAATGGGATCACCTCCCATTTCTAACTTAATCATCGTGCTAACTACGAATTTCTTAAGGCATTTACTACAACTTGCTCCGATGCGTCAATCGCTTCTTCCGACGAGCTTCCGGCGAACTTTCGGCGAACATTCGGCGATGCTCCGACAGACTTTCGGCAAACTTCTGGACTTGCGATGATCCACTTGGCGAGTTCCGACGAGCTTCTTTTGGCAAGCTCCTAGACTTCTCGGATTTGTTCCCGTAGAACCTCCGACGACCGTCCGAACTTCCGTCGAGCTCTCGAACTCCCAACGTGATCATTGTCTTGACTCTGGCGCAACTCCTACTACATGTCTTACTTTCATCATAGTTAATCCTGCATATGTAAAATAAAACTTCGATCGAGACAATTAATCCTAAGCAATTAACCAAGTTGTCCGGCATGTCATTGGTCCCTCGACGCTTCGTCCGATTCTTCGGCGCATCGTCCTCTCCTGCGGCCTATTGCCCAATCGGCAAGTTGACTCTGCAACTCCGATATCCTTGGCACAATACCCGCTCTTCTTGGCCCGATGCCCGAGTCCACGACCTGAAGCCTTCTGTCGATACGTCGACCGATCCACCGGCTCGACGTCTAATCTTCTAACATGTTCCTCCGACACAACATGATTTTTCCTGCTTTAATTGTCTCATCTTGATCGAAGCATCCTGCGTCACTCAAAACGCAAATTAAAACATAAACACATATCAAGTGGTTTCATCATCAAAATACGAGATTCAACAATCTCCCCCTTTTTGATGATGACAACCACTTGATGACGGAGTTAAACTTAACTCCCGGAGTTTAAACAAACTCCCCCTATTAATATGCCACATCGATAGAAACTCTTGGATTCAAAAATCCAAGCAACATGTCATCATAAGCTTATGCATAGCATGTCATCAACATACTTCTCCCCCTTTGTCATCAACAAAAAGGAGAAGTACAACTATTCTTGTGTTTGTGATATAGGTTTAACTCATTGCATGAAAAACATAATATTAAATTTTTATCATGCAATCTAGCAATTTTACAACATTTTAGAACTTGCAAGCTAGCAATTTAGAGATGTTCAAGAAAGCAACTCTTGCTTCTTAAAATATGCAAGTTTTAAAAGCTAGCAAATTCAAAGATATGCAAGTTGGCATATTTGAGTTTCTTGAGATAGGCACGATAGCACATTTTTGCATTTTCTTGATGTTTCAAGCTAGCAATTCTCGGTGATGTTCAAGATAGCAATTTCTTCTCTTTTGAGAAGTGTAATTTTTGCTTTCTTCTTGAATTGTGCATGCTAGTTATCTCCCCCTTAGTCATTGTCAAAAAGAAGGGAAGACCCTTTCTAAAGAAGGGAGGACCCTTTATGTCAATTTCTAAATCATGACAAAGGTGAGTAATCATTCTTATTTCAAAATTCCATAATTGAGATAAACCTTGAATTCAAATTAAGGCAATTTTAATCATGATTGATATCATCACATAAAAAGCATAAGTATTGCATGAATCATTTTAGCAACAAATCGTAGCATTTCATCACATGGCAAGATATCAGCAAGTAAAATTACGATGCAAGTTATTGATATCTTAACATGATTCAAACATTTCAAGTGTTTAGCAATCATAGCATTTCATCTATTTCTTATTCAAATATGACACTCATAGTATCAATTCATATATTTCTCCCCCTTTGTTATCAACAAAAGGAGAAGTAGCTCTAGATATTTTAAAAGATATGCAAGTTTTTGTAACATCAAGCTAGATTTTCATCACAACATATAAGCACAAAAGCATAGCAAGATTCTTAAGTTCAATCATGGCAATTCAACACTTGCTTCTTGTGCAAGATTGCACTTTGCTTTTCTGTGCATGTTCTAACTAGCATTAGTTTTCTCCCCTTTGTTTTTGTCGAAAAGAAGGGAGAAATCAATGGCCAAAAATTTTTAATCATTATACAGGCCATATCATATCATGATATCAAGAAAATTCAAGAAGGACATGATTCATTCGACAAATCCTTTTAATAAAGCAAAAGAATTATACGACCAAGGATCATGATTAAAATATATCAATATCATAGATCAAGTCATATTCGTGATTTATCATAAAGCAAATTAATTTTCAGTCATCATATAAGGTATTTAAAGAATTTTTGAAACATAGGAGAATGATTAATTTAAGCATGCAATGTTTCAATCAAATTCAAGTCATGAATACCAATACTTTCATATTGTGAGTATCAATTCATGAATACCAAAAGATATTATTTGTGATTCCAATTTTACAAGATCAAGATTATGATTTAGATAAAACTCATTCGAATCAAATCGTTAACTTGAAACTCATAATCAAGTCATCAAAATCAATTTCGAGATTCACAAAATATCATGAAATTTTTAATCTCGATCAGATGAGAAAATCATTTTTTAAGTGATTCTTTTTCATCTAAGCATGCATTTGTCTTTATATGCCAAATCAAGATAAGCATGAAAGTTCAAGACGTAAAGGCAAAATCTTATAAAACAACTCATCAAGCAATATTTTAAACATCCATTTTCAAGCTATATATAGAGTAAGTCAAGGATTCAATTGTCTCATGTCATGAATTCCAATAGGCATCTCAAAATATCAACATCACATTAAAAAGATATTTCAAAAACATATATCAATAAGTGATTCATTTGTATCATTTCATTCATTTGGAAGATTCTCCTCTTTGGTAAATAAATGTAGGAGAACAAAATGAATTAAGGAGATGTAACATGATTGAAGCATTGAACATGATTCATATTTAAAATGTGTCTCATGTCATAAGTATGAATCAAGCATTTGTAAAATCCGAAATCATCCTCAAAGTCACATTCAATAAATTCATTCATGACAAGCATAGATTTATTGAAAAAATGATAAGATAGAGGATCACATTTCATTTTTATAAATTTTTATTCATGTGATTTGCTTCTTATAAGCATGCCTTTACCTTTAATAAAATAAGTGTCAACATTTAAGATGGAAAGGTAAAAAACAAATCATAAAGCATGATTCCAAGATAACATCCTTTTAATATCTTGACATTCATCATCAAGTATGATTTCAAAAAGTATATTAAAGAGAAATCATTAAGACCAAATGCATGATACACTCATTTATTTTCAAAATATTCATCATGTTTATTTTCATGAGATTCATAAGATTGGTAAAATAAATTCATTAATCTCAATAGGATAGAAAATTATTTCCATTTCATACAATTGATTTCATGTGAGGGTATTCAAGTCTTTTATGAAAACATGTATCATCATTTAAAATCAAAATATAAGTTTCATCATGAAGCCATCAAGACCAAACACATCATGATATCACATCTATCATCAAAAGACTATCAAGAAATTCTATAGATGTACATGCACTATGTCATCTTAATATGTCATGAGAATGTCATCTTAATTCGTCATAGAAACGATTAGACCAAAAACATATTAATCTAAAAAGAGAGTTTCAAATCAACATTTACTTCAAAAACTCATGCATGACATAAAATCATCAAGATACACATGCATGGATTAATCCTAAGCATTATCATATATCATATTATCATCCCTAATGTTAAATACATCATTCAACATTTCCAAACATAACATGCATGAAATCTTAGCAATATACTTTTCATTATCAATTTTTTAATTTTTCAAAGATGCTAAAAAGAAAAACATGATATAATTTTTGAAAAATAATTTATTTATTTCCTATTCCTACTATCTAAATTAAGCACCCATGAAAAACTTCAAGTAATTTCAAAATAATTCAAGAGAGTTGAGTTACTTACCTTGTAGTTGAAGCTCGTCAAAGCCCAATTCGTCGTTTCACCTTTGGAAGTTTTTGATTCATCATTGGTTCCCTTCCTCTTTTTTGGCCTCTTCCTTCATTCAAGTTCATTGTTTATTTTAGATTTTTATTTAATAAACTTATTAAGATTTAGCGTTCAAAGTTCAAGTTCATCATTGTCCTCTTGAGTCATCGCTCAAGTGGTATCCATTTGTCCGGAGTTCCAAATCCTTCCTGTTCTTTGGAAGGTGATTTTGTTCATCATGTTCATCATGTGCATTTGCACCATTTCATATGTCATCAACGAACCAATTAGTTCTTCAAGTGGAAAAATATTTAAATCTTTTGTTTCTTGTATTGTGGTTATTTTAGGATCCCACCTTTTTGAAAGGGATCTTAAGATCTTGCTTACGAGATCAGAATTCAAAAAAGATTTACCAAGAACTCTTAGATTATTGACGACATCCGTGAAACGGGTGTATATGTCGCCTATAGTCTCGCTTGGTTGCATTCAAAAAAGCTCAAAATCATGTAATAAAATGTTAACTTTCGAGTCTTTGACTCTACTAGTTCCCTTGTGCGTGATTTCAAGTTTTCGCCAAATATCAAAAGCCGTTTCGCATGTAGAAATCCGATTGAACTCATTTTTGTCCAAAGCGCAAAATAAGACATTCATAGCCTTTGCGTTTAAAGAAAAATACTTCTTCTCCAAATCCGACCATTCGTTCATCGGTTTAGAGGGAAGTTGAAAACCGTTTTCAACAATATTCCATAAATCCAAATTCATAGAAATCAAGAAAACTCTCATTCGAGTTTTCCAATAAGTGTAGTCCAATCCGTTAAACAATGGTGGACGAACAACCGAAAAACCCTCTTGAAAGCCATGAAGAGTCATTTCTCTCGGGTGTAAGTCCGAAATGAGAAATACTGGGCTCTGATACCAATTGTTAGGATCAAGAGCACTAAGAGGGGAGGGGGGGTGAATTAGTGCAGTGGAAAACTTTCGACGATTAAAACTTTGTTCGTACGATAAGAGCGATTTCGGTAGAAAAGTCGATTCGTAAATCACTTTAACTTGTGATCAAGCAAGATGCAGTTAAAGCAAGTCTATGAAGGCAATTTGCAGTTATGATGGAAATTAGAATGTAAGCGCAAACTGAAATATGATGTTCATACGATAAAACTAATTTACGTCTAAACACCGATTCGAAAAATACTGAACTTTGAAACACGATCGTAAATGCGCAGAAGGCAGTAAGCTATTGAGGAGGTTTGCAGTAAAGATAATATGCTCAAAGTAAATGCAAACTAGAGAGCACCGCAATTTTAGAGTGGTTCGGTCAATCTTGACCTACATCCACTTCGGGCTTCCTCCACCGACGAGGTCGCCGACGTCCACTAGAGGCCTTCCTTCAATAGGCGAAGGCCAACCACCCTTTTACAGTTTCACTCCTTTTGACGGGCTTAGGAGACAACCCTTACAAACTTTTCTCTCCTCTCTTGAAAGATCAAAACTTGGAAGAAAAGAGGGAGGAGAACTTTTAGACTTTACAACACTTTTGAGCTCTAAAATCACAGAGTAAGATCAAGCTTTCGGTGCCTTTGGGTTACCATTCATTACTGAAAGGGTGGGGTATTTATAGGCCCCAACCCAATTTGAATTTCGAGCTCAAAACTGTCATCTCCCAGAATTCCGGGGTCTGGCGGTTACACCGCCTAACTGTGGCGGTCGCACCGCCTAGCAGAGCTCGAAGACTGAGCCTCTAGGCGGTGCCACCTCCTGTTAGGGGCGGTTGCACCTCCTGCCATAGCTCGGAGACCGAGCTCAGGCGGTTGCACCTTTGTCAGAGGCGGTTGCACCGCCCAGCTAGAGCTCGGAGACTAAGCCCTGGGCGGTGCCACCGCCGACCCAAGCGATGCCACCTCTGGCCAAGTAATCTGGGTCCGAATGGGCTGATCCATTCGGCCCAATTTGGGTCTTTCAAGGGCCCAATTGCCCCAAGATTAAGTTAATGAGATCACCTCCCATTTCGAACTTAATCATCGTGCTAACTATGAATTTCTTAAGGCATGTACTGCAACTTGCTCCGGTGCGTCAATCGCTTCTTCCGGCGAACATCCGACGAACCTTCGGCGATGCTCCGGCAGACTTTCGGCAAACTCCTAGACTTGCGATGATCCACTTGGAGAGTTCCGATGAGCTTCTTTTAGCAAGCTCCTGGACTTCTTGGATTTGTTCCCGCAGAACCTCCGACGACCATCCGGACTTCCGTCGAGCTCTCGAACTCCCAACGTGATCATTGTCTTGACTCCGGCGCAACTCCTACTACATGTCTTACTTTCATCGTAGTTAATCCTGCACATATACAACAAAACTTCGATCGAGACAATTAATCCTAAGCAATTAACCAAGTTGTCCGGCATGTCATTGGTCCCTCGACGCTTCGTTCGATTATTTGGCGCATCGTCCTCTCCTGCGGCCTATTGCCTAATCGGCCAATTGACTCTGCAACTCCGATATCCTTGGCATAATACCCGCTCTTCTTGGCCCGATGCCCAAGTCCACGACCTAAAGCCTTCTGTCGATACGTCGACCGATCCACCGGCCCGACGTCCAATCTTCTGACATGTTCTTCCGGCACAACATGATTTTTCCTACTTTAATTGTCTCATCTTGATCGAAGCATCCTGCGTCACTCAAATTAAGTGGTTTCATCATTAAAATATGAGATTCAACATCAAGGAGTGAAGGCCATAGTACCGCAGAGGTGGGTCTTCCGTGCGTGCATCGAGTTTTGCATCGGATGAAAGCCTTGGTCATCAGCATATGGGGGTTGTGTTCCACTAAGGGAAAAGTTCGAATGCAAGTATCAGTGAGTCTCATGGGAGGGACTTGATCATGTAGAGTTATGATCGAAGCAGTTGGAGAGTTGGACTGCTCCAGAGCCATATTCGCTTAAGGGAGCCCGACAAGTCAGAGGACAAGGTCGAGTAAGCGAATGTTGCTACTAAGGAAGCTAAGGAGAACAGAATCGGTGCAAATCCTACAACGTGATGGCAGAGGCCATGCATGAGAGTTGTAGTCTGTCTTTCCATCGACCAAAGGGATCTGCTTGGAGAATACAGAGGTGTTGAAGCAAGGGATTAAAAGGGGCGAGGAAGCGACGACGAGTCCAAAGGGACTTAGCTACCCAAAATCAAGCATTAGTCAGAATAGAGGTGGACTCGGAGGAGTGCCACAGAGAGTCATGGGCATGGCAGTGCCATGGTACCGCAGAGGCAGGACTTCCGTGAAAGTCATTGTTCCCTTGCTCTCATGGAGGGAGAGCACTTGGTCGTGAAAGGGACCGAGGAGGTGGAGCATGCAGAGGCAATCTTCAAGTACTGAGACAAGGCTGAAGGGCAGAGGCCAAGGAACTTCGTAAGACCGGTGTCAACGAGCTTCTCATCAAGATAGCCAAAAGTGAAGGACTTCGGGTCATGCAAGAGTGCCCGACCAAGGAACGAAGCAAGCAGTACTTGGTGCTGTACCTTTGCTACTCAGTGGAGTAGGTGGCAAGGTTGATGGAGAAGATGGTACAATCCCAGATGTGACCAAAACTACTAGAGACTTACTCCAAGTTGGGGTGAAAACTTCCGGCATTCCAGAAGTTTGATGGCACTGAGAAGGTGAATCATAGTAGCTAACTCAATGCAAGGAGTGCAAACACTTCAAGTGCTTCAGAAGTGTAAGCAAAGAGCAGGCGAAGACCAGTAACTAGCTCGATGCATGGAGTACAACCTCGAGGAGGCAGGCAAAGTCAAGTAACCTTTGCCTTCTCAACTCTTAAGAGAATCGGCGAAACCGAGTACCCTAATTCTCTTATCTACCCAGCAGAGGAGCTCTGCACAGGTTCAACGACCCTTTGAAGATAATGAAAGACAATAATTGTCAAATCCTCACCAACGGTGATCAGTACTATTGAGAGTAGATTGTCTGCTTCATTTCCCAATGAAATGCTAATCGAAAGAGGAAGTGATGCGAACCTACTTGGAAGGGACAACTAAGTGAAAGAAGAGTCGATTAGCAAATTTTGTGGAGAAAGGACCCAAAACTTCAAAAGTTTACGAGGCGATACTCGTTAATGCTCCAACAATCATCCACCCAGTTCAAGCAACATGAGGCATTTGAGAGACTGACGCATAGTGAGGATGGTCTTTTCCTTCATCTAGAGGATCCGTAGGAATCAACAAGGATCAACAAAACTCAACCAACCCCACACTAGAGTCAAAGTTATTGGTGAGTTGAAATAGCATAGCAGATCAAAAGTTTGACTACTCAACAATAGCAGCGGAGAGTAGTTGGGAGCCGAGAGGCGCAGTGCAGCAGGAGTAGAAGATTGAAGACTCAGCAAAGGCGAGGAGTTACAGTGTCCACAAAGGCTTCGACGAGGACGTCGAAGGAATGGGTGGGGGAGAATGTTACATACAAAGTTCTAAATAGGATACTTGATGTAATGCTTATGTATGTCCGTGTCTTTTGGGTATATTAATGCTTTGCACAACATGTAGAGGGATGGCCGAAGGCTTAATAGTCC
Source organism: Musa acuminata AAA Group (assembly GCF_036884655.1). NCBI lineage: Eukaryota > Viridiplantae > Streptophyta > Magnoliopsida > Zingiberales > Musaceae > Musa > Musa acuminata. The sequence goes on along the minus strand of NC_088355.1, from coordinate 17,588,502 downwards.
TATTTTAGTTGGGTTTGGTGGCCACTTGTTGGGAAATCTTGAGGGCGACATCATATGCGCAGCGGAAGAACAAGAAAACAAAATCCCCGATTCCCAAAAAGATGTTCGTCGTCGTGCGAAGATTGGTGCACAAAGTCTGCGAAACTTAAAACTGCGTATAGAGTAGATTGTGTTACCTAGGGAGATCGTATATCCCTGTTTCCTTGCAGATCCTTAGGAGAGGGTGAAGGAGGTCAAGCGTCCTCCTCTCCAACGGTGATCCACACAGCAGGGTTGCGACGACGCTCCTCAAAACTCCAGACCTGCTCTGAGGTGGAGAGGGAGAAGAGAATAGGAAAGGCAAGCAAAGGCTCTAGCCTATGAGGCTCTGAATCCCTCATATTTATAGAGGTCCCTTGTCAAACCCTAATGGGTCCTCCCCTAGTGGGTATTGGATCTGCATCCAATAAGACAAGGGCTCCATCGGATATCTCATATCCGAATCTCTACTCATCGCAATGCCTACCATATATATGTGACCCTCTAGGCCCAATATCGAGCTGGCCGTGAGCCATACCTATCAGAACTCCTTCTAACTCAGTGAATTATTATCTCTATAATAATTCACTCAACTCATCGACTACAGACGTACTAGGCCACTACGCCGTAGTCCCCAGATGATACAGGGGAATCCAATCCATTGGACCTGTCTGTCCTCAGTTACCGTGTACCTATAGTCCCTCATCCATCTAATATTCCAGAGACTGTATATCGAGCATGGGGCTGTCAGACCCATACAGTTTCTACTCGAGTCTCGCTATAATCGGATTCTCCCGGAGAACTCTTTCTCTCTCAACCCGAATGACCCTGGCCAGGGATTTGTCTGAGCAAGAACACATGGGATATTCCTCTCATGACGCCAAGAGTGGATGATCCTCTATCGACACTCAATAGCCCTCGTAAGGTCGACTACCACTCCCAATGACCAGCTGTACTAGATCTGGGACAGCCAAACCTATAAGTCTGATATCAAAGAGTGGAGCACTCATACAGGACATCCTTGGTGTCTCAAGTCTAAGGACCAGATATACCACTAGGACTACGGAATCGCTGTCTGACAATAAGGCATCATCAATCATCCAGCATTCCGTAAGCGGATCAATCAGTGAACTCATTCTCCAATGAGCACCTGTACTGTATACCTAGTGTCCCTACACGAGCAACTATGAGACCCGCTGCATCCATCATATGGACGGGTATACAGCACACCAGTCTGTCCGGTTATCACGATGTCCCTCTCGAGTAACCTATGACCGGGATTATTTAGGATATGTGTTTAAAGGTGAATCGATCTCATTATCGTGATCTCATCACGATCCAATTCCTATTGCACAAATCCAAGGACATCACAATATATATATGCACATATGCAATAGTTATAAAGTGATATACGCCAAAATATAATAAGTAAAAAGATTCTGAATCAAGTCACACGTGCCATCACTCACGTGAATGGCTTGCTGGGCACCTATGACTAGCAATCTCCCACTTGACCTAAAGCCAATCACCTATATGTCTGATCCCCATCAGACCCCTATGACGCTCAAAGACAATCTGAGACAACGGCTTTGTCAATGGATCTGCAATATTATCTTCGGATGGAACTCTTTCCACTGCTACATCTCCTCGGGTTACGATCTCTCTTATAAGCTGGAACCTCCTCAGAACACTTCTGATGAGATCCGGGTTCCCTTATATGAGTAATTGCCCCATAGTTGTCACAATATAAGGAAGTCGACTTCTCACTATCCGGAACGACTCCCAAATGTGTAATGAACTTCTTCAACCAGACTCCCTCCTTTGCTGCATCTGATGCAGCAATGTACTCCGCCTCTGTGGTCGAGTCAGTAGTAGTATCTTGCTTCGATCTCTTCCAGCACACTGCTCCTCCATTCAAGGTGTACACATACCCTGAATTCGACTTGCTATCATCGATATCATATTGAAAACTTAAGTCAATGTAGCCTTCAACCTTAAGGCTATTACCTCCATATACTAGTAAAAGATCCTTAGTCCTTCTCAAGTACTTAAGGATACACTTTACTGCTTTCCAATGCTCCAAACCTGGATCCGCCTGATACCTACTCATGACACTCAGAGCATGCGCTATATCAGGCCTAGTACATAGCATGACATATATGATAGACCCTATTGCTAAGGCATAAGATATCATATTCATGTTCGCCCTTTCTTCTGGAGTCTTTGGGGACATACTCGTAGAAAGTGATATCCCATGTCTCATCGGTATGAGACCTCTCTTGGAATTTTCCATGCCAAACCTTTTGACAATGATTTCTATTTACCTGGATTGGGACAAGCCAAGCATCCTCTTGGATCTATCTCTATAAATTCTAATCCCCAAGATATAGGATGCCTCTTCTAAGTCCTTCATGGAGAAGTATCTAGATAACCAAGCCTTTACTATGGATAGCATTCCTACGTCGTTCCCAATGATGAGGATGTCATCCACATATAACACCAAAAAAGGTAATAGCACTCCCACTTACCTTCCTGTACAAACAAGGCCCATCTTCGTTCTTAACGAAGTCATAAGATTTGATTGCCTCATCAAATCTTATGTTCCAACTTCGGGAAGCTTGTTTTAGTCCATAAATGGATCTAAGCAACCTACACACCTTATCTGGGCAGTTCTTGGACACGAATCCCTCAGGTTGCATCATATACACCTCCTCCTCGAGGTTCCCATTGAGGAATACGGTTTTCACATCCATCTGCCAGATCTCATAATCATAGTGTTCTGCAATAGCCAATAGAATTCTGATTGATTTTAGCATTGCTACGGGTGAGAAGGTTTCGTCGTAGTTAACACCTTGCCTTTGACGATACCCCTTAGCCAGTAGACATGCTTTATAGGTCTCTGCCTTTCCATCTACTCCGATATTTTTCTTAAAGATCCACTTGCAACCGATGGGTATAATACCTTCGGGCGCATCAACTAGGTTCCAAACCTTATTGGAGTACATAGAATCCATCTCAGAATTCATGGCTTCTTGCCACTTCCCAGAGTCTATACTCATAATAGCCTCCTCGTAGGTCTGAGGATCAATATCCTCAACATCCTCTCCTCTAATATATCTCACATATCCTTTAGGAGGATGGGATACTCTATCAGACCTGCGTAAAGTTGAAACTTGTGTATTAGGTACCTGAATAGACTCGGGCTGTAGAGTGGTGCTTGAGCTTGGTTCTCCAACCTCGCTCAACTCTATCATTCTCCCACTATCTCCGCCAAGAATGTGTTCCTTCTCAAGGAACACTACTCTCTTAGCTACAAAGACCTTTTGGTCCTCGAGATGATAGAAATAATACCCACAAGTTTCCTTGGGGTATCGCACAAATTTGCATCGCTCTATCCTTGATTCTAACTTATCGGGGTTGTGTCTTTTAACTTTGGTAGGGCAGCCCCAAATCTTAACAACCTTAAGATCAGGCTTCTTCCCTTTCCATATCTCATATGGTGTAGACACTACCGACTTAGTTGGAAGTCTATTCAGAAGGTAAGCTACGATCTCTAGGGCATATCCCTAGAATAAGATGGGTAGGTCAGCGAAACTCATCATGGACCGTACCATATCTAATAGCGTACGATTTCTCCTTTCAGAGACACCATTGAGCTGAGGTGTATAAGAAGGTGTCCATTGGGATAATATCCCATGGTCCTTGAGGAACTGAGTAAACTCTGTACTTAAGTACTAACCTCCTCGATCTGATCGAAGAGTTTTGATACTCTTTCTAGTCTGGTTCTCCACCTCATTCTTATACTCTCTGAATTTCTCAAAGGCCTCAGACTTGTACTTCATTAAGTACACATATCCATACCTTGAGAAATCATCAGTAAATGTAATGAAGTAGGAGTAACCTCCAATGGCATGAGTTGACATGGGTCCACATATATCACTATGTATGAATTCCAACAACTCAGTGGCTCTCTCTCCAGTTCCACTAAATGGAGAGTTGGTCAGTTTTCCACGAATGCAAGGCTCACAAGTTGCATATGACACATAGTCGAATGGATCTAGATATCTATCATTTAGTAACTTTTGAATCCTTCTTTCATGGATGTGACCTAGCCTACAATGCCACAGGTATGCACTGTTCAACTCATCTCGTTTCCTTTTGGACACATTTATATTCATGATATGTGGAGTAGTGTCTAACATAAATAAACCATTATGCAATGTTCCATTCGTGATGATCTTATCATCTAATAATATCGAACAACCATTGTTCTCAAAAATAAATTTATATCCACTAATTATTAAACATGAAATGGAGATAATGTTTTTGATAATAGAAGGAACAAAATAACATGCATCTAATGCAATAAAAGCTCCACTAGGCAGATGTAGGGCGACCTCGCCAATAGCTACTAAAGCAACTTTTGCTCCATTTCCTATCTTGAGGTCCATCTCGCCTCTCTCTAGTCTCCTAGGCCTTGCTAGAACCTGCAATGAATTGCATATATGATAAGCACTACCGGTATCAAATACCCATGTGTTATCATAAGAGTATGACAAATGGAGACTGATCATGAATGTACCTGAAGCTTCATCAAGCTTTTGTTTTGCCCTTTCTGCAAGGTACTCGTTGCAGTTTCTCTTCCAGTGCCCATCTTTACCACAATGGAAGCACTGGCCTTTGTCCTTTGCTAGGTCTTTCTTAGCAACCTTTGCTTTACCTGGTTTGCCCTTGCCCTTTCCCTTCTTAAGGGACCTTTCTGCTTTCCTTTTCTTTCTAGTCTCACTAGTGTAGAGAACTGGCTTCTCTTTCTTAATAGTACTCTTTGCCTCCCTCAATATATTGAGAAGCTTTGGGAGAGTCACCTCAAGCTTGTTCATATTAAAATTCATTATGAATTGTGAAAAGGAATCTGGTAGGGACTGAAGCACAATGTCCACACATAAGTTATTCTCTAGGACCATTCCTAGACCTGTGAGTTTCTCTATCCACTCAATCATCTTTAGGACATGGTTCTGAACCGGTGTCCTCTCAGTCATCCTAGCGCGGAAAAGGCTCTCGGATATCTCATATCATTGAGTCTTTCCCTGTTCCTCAAAAAATTTACAGACATGTAGGAGAATGAATCTGGCATCTATCTTTTCATGTTGTCTCTGTAACTCAGGAGTCATAGAGCCCAACATATAGCACTGAGTAAGAGTGGAGTCATCAATGTACTTCACGTAGCGAGCGATCTCATCCTCGTTTGCCCCTTCTTCGGGCGTAGGCATCCCTGTATCAAGGACGTACACGATTTTCTCCGCTGTGAGAACAATTCTCAAGTTACGGAGCCAATCCGTATAATTTGGACCAGTGAGGCGATTGACATCAAGTATGCTACGTAAGGGATTTGAAAGCGACATTTTCTGAAAATAAAGATGCAGCAGAAATGAATAACATGCAGATTTGGCAAGAAATAAACTATCAAGATATGGACTTCTATCTTAATATGCTCCTACTATTTTACTAACGAGTCACGCGACACCCTCAGCACGTGAAACAGAAGTCTCCGACAGACTTCTAGTGGGGATCAGGATCCAATCAGCGTCTTAGTGTAACCTCGAGGGACTCGACCAATCACACTAAGCCTAAAAGGTAGGCAACTCTTGCCGATCACAACTCCTTGTGATTCCCATCCTGTTCGGCCTCCGAATCACCATGGCCTCGAGGGACTCGACCAACCATGATGCTCGGTTAAGTCAATAACTTCGTTGCATGATGAGTCTGATTTGATGATATACCCTCGAGGGACTCGACCAAGCATACCATGCCCTCAGGTCACCGATGACATCTCTATGTCGTAAGCAAGATAGCGAATCACGATATAGGTGAGTCTCGATGGACTCGACCAACTTAACCTACATCGGGAATCGGTTCCTACTCATAACGATGGAAGGCCACATGGGTCAATCTAATTGCCTCAAGTTTACCGACTTAATATTATCGAGAGATATTTCTATGATTTGGTCTCCTAATAAGACATGTCACACATATACATATTTAATATATATCTACATCGCATTCAAATATATATACATATCTAGTATGTGTATAAGCAATCACACCAGATGATCATGGACCACAACCTAATATGATTAGGCCCGAGCCAGTAGGCCTAATCACTCACATCAAGATCTATGTGTGCAACGGTGCATCTCCATGCCCTGTGATCGTCCATCTCGTCCTCGTTGGTTCCGTCGACATTTTGATGCATCGCGATCGTCCGTCTCGTGGGTCCCACTATCGCATCCACGCTCCCGCTGTGCCTCCTCATATGATTACAACTTAATCATAGGCACGCAGGCCCTACAATAAATGAGAAATATAATGGAGGCACGCAGACCTCAATAATAATAATCACAAGTACATACATCACATGGTCCATGATCATCCGTCCACACATCATACATCACATGTATAAATAATCATCATCATGTAGGACTACTAGATAGTAATAAAAATAATAATCAACTAAACCTTTTAATTAATTAATATTTTCTGAAATCAGGGACATGTAGGGAATTTCTCAATTCCTAAGGGTATTTTTGTAATTTAGATAAAAGACTGAAACTGGAATTTCTCAAATTCATAGGGGCAAAACTATCTTTTTGCCCAAAACCCTAATTCCCTCTTACTGCTGTCGCCGCCGCCACCCTGCTGGCGGCATCCTGTGCGGCGGGGCGATGGCGCTGCCCTCGCCCGCAGGCGGCACGCCCGCTGGCGGCTCTGCCGCTGCAGGTGGGCGCCCCCGCGGGCGGTTCGGCCGGTCGAGCAATGCCCGCAGGCGGTGCTGTCCCGCTGGGCGGCCGCCCCTGTGGAGGGGGGTTTCGCCCACGGGAGCAACGGCGGCAAGCGCCGCTGCCCTACGGCGCCTCACCCCGCGGGAGAAGCGGCTGCAGGCGCCTCTGCCCGCGGGCTGCCAGTCCCGCCGGACGCAAGCCTGCTACAAGCAGGCCACCGGGCGACTGCTGCAGACGCAGCCCCTGTGCTGCCCGCCTTCGGCTGCGCTGCATGCACGTAGATCGAGGGCAGCAACTGTTGCTGCCCTTCCTTGTTTTTGCGTCAACGATTTTGACGTCAAAATTCTTCCTAAACACAACGCACGCAGTTCAAAACCAATCATTCGCACGAACAACCTAGCTCTGATACCACTGTTGGGAAATCTTGGGGGCGACATCATATGTGCAGCGGAAGAACAAGAAAACAAAATCCCCGATTCCCAAAAAGATGTTCGTCGTCGTGTGAAGATTGGTGCGCAAAGTCCACGAAACTTAAAACTGCGCATAGAGTAGATTGTGTTACCTAGGGAGATCGTATATCCCTATTTCCTTGCAGATCCTTAGGAGAGGGTGAAGGAGGTCAAGCATCCTCCTCTCTGGCGGTGATCCACACAGTAGGGTTGCGACGACGCTCCTCAAAACTCCAGGCCTGCTCTGAGGTGGAGAGGGAGAGGAGAATAGGAAAGGCAAGCAAAGGCTCTAGCCTATGAGGCTCTGAATCCCTCCTATTTATAGAGGTCCCCTGTCAAACCCTAATGGGTCCTCCCCTAGTGGGTATTGGATCTGCATCCAATAAGACAAGGGCTCCATCGGATATCTCATATCCGAATCTCTACTCATCGCAATGCCTACCATATGTGTGTGACCCTCTAGGCCCAATATCGAGCTGGCCGTGAGTCATACCTATTAGAACTCCTTCTAACTCAGTGAATTATTATCTTTATAATAATTCACTCGACTCATCGACTACGGACGTACTAGGACACTACGCCGTAGTCCCCAAATGATACAGGGGAATTCAATCTATTGGACCTGTCTGTCCTCAATTACCGTGTACCTATAGTCTCTCATCCATCTAATATCCCAGAGACCATATATCGAGCATGGTGCTGTCAGACCCATACGGAGGGTTGTCTCTTAAGCCCGTCAAAAGGAGTGAAATTGTACAAGGGTGGTTGGCCTTCGCCTATTGAAGGAAGGCCTCTAGTTGACGTCGGTGACCTCGTCGGTGGAGGAAGCCAAAAGTGGAGTAGGTCAAGATTGACCGAACCACTCTAAATCTCGGTTTGCATTTACTTTGAGCATATTATCTTTACTGCAAACCTCCTCTGAAGCTTAGTGCCTTCTGCGCTTTTACGATCGGGTTTCAAGCCTTTTACTTTCCGAATCAGCGTTTAGACGTAAATCTACTTTTTCGTACGATCATCATATTGCAGATTGCGTTTACGTTTTGAGCTTTACCATAACTGCAAACTGCCTTCATACTCTTGCTTAAACTGCATCTTGCCTAATCAAGTGATTTACGAATCAGCACTTAGACGTAAATCAATTTCTTCATACGAACGTCGGATTTCAGCTTGCGCCTATATTCTGGTTTTCATCATAGCTGCAAACTCCCTGCATAGATTAACTTTAATATCATCTTGCTTAGAATCGGATTTTACACAGAAATTGTTTTTATCGTTCGAACGCAACTTTCGATTTTAATCGCAGAAAGTTTTCCGTTGCACTAATTCACCCCCCCCCCCCCTCTTAGTGCTCTCGATCCTAACATAACCTACATCCACCAATCCACCAACCCTTTTGACCATCACTTCTCTCAACCTATACACGCCTTTAACCCGACAACAAAATAGAGATATTAACATCATAGATTTGGAGGCATATACTATGGCACCTAAGGAGACAATCAATGCTAAATTTGAAACCTTCGAGGCACGAATAGAAGATAAGATTCGGACTCTCTTTACCAAACTTAGTTTGAGCCGACCACCAAGCCCGAAGAAATCACATCAAGGGGAGAGCTATAACCAATTGCACCAAGCCCGAAGAGATGACTTCCAAGAGAGGGGAGGTTCTATGATCGATCCCAACCATCCACGCATGAGGGTGGATTTCCCAAGATGGGAAGAAGGAGACTCGATTGGTTGGATCTCACGCAAGGAGCGATATTTTCGGTACCACAAAACTGTGGATACATCTATGGTGAAAATTATAGCTATACATCTTGAAGGGGATGTCATACAATGGTTTGACTAGTTTGAACACACTCATGGAGTCCTCTTATGGCGATAATTCAATAAATGATTGATGATCCACTTCAGACCAACCGATTACGAGAACATTGACGGACAATTAGCAAAGATCTTACAAACCTCCACCATTCAAGAGTACCAAACCAGGTTTGAAAGGTTATCTAATCAAACTCGTGATTGGTCTCAAAAATAGCTATTGGTGATCTTCATTGAGAGCTTGAAGCCGGAGATCTGGGGAGAAGTTAAAGCGCGACAACCATACACGCTTATGGTAGCCATCTCTTTCGCACGACATCAAGAGCGATTGAACCATGAAGCTCGAAGGACTAGGGTTGCTCCTCGACCAACAATACTGAAGCCCTCAGCCCCCCCTACTATCAACTGAGTCCCTACACCAAAGAGGTTGACAAGAGAAGAGCTTCGGGAGTGATATGCGAAGGGGTTATGTTGGCATTGCGACGAGCCATGGAGCCCTGAGCATCGTTGTAGTAAAGAGAGACTTCTTATGATTGAACCAGTAGAAGAAGAGGTCATTGAACATCCAAAAAAGAGCCTTGAACATGAAGAAGAAGATGTAGAAGAAGAGTCACAACTGACCGAAGTTACGGTACATGTACTAGCCGGCTACTCAAACCCGCAAACGATGAAAGTTGGAGGCCTTCTCAAACAACAACTAATCATTGTTCTCATCGATACGGGCAGCACTAATAACTTCCTAAATAGTAAGATTGCTGTCCAGATGGCCTTACCTATCGAGAATTATAGCAGGTTTGACGTTAAGGTCGCCGATAGATGGATTTTGAAGTATCATCGTAGGCGCCCGCGAGTGAAACTATTGCTACAAAGATAATTGTATATTTCTTCCTCCTCCCTATTGATGATCATGAGTCTATGCTCAGAATTAAATGGTTGATGACATTAGGTGATAATTTTTAGAATTTTATACAACTAATTATAAAATTTTACAGTAAGGAGAAATAAGTGATACTACACGGGAAACATGAGGGCGACGTAACGACGATTTGCACACAACAAATGGAGAAGGTTTTGTATAAAGCATGCAGTGGCTTTTTGGTATAACTTGAGCAGCAAACTAAGGGAGAGCCAATAGAATTTGAAGATCAAAACCTACTTCCTTTGCTTGCTGAAATTTTAGATATATTTGATGAACCACACAACCTACCTCTTACCCGTCGGTATGATCATTATATAACGATTCTTCCAGGAAAACCTCCAGCAAATACTCGACCATATCAGTATCTACTTCTCCAGAAGGACGAAATAGAAAGGATTGTAAAAGAGATGCTTGAAACAAGAGTTATTCGGTGAAGTTGCAGCCTTTACTCTACACCGATGCTACTTGTACGCAAGAAGGACGGAACATGGTGATTATGAGTTGATTACCGAGCTCTCAATGACATAACCATCAAGGATAAATACTCTATTCTAATAGTAGATGAATTTCTAGATGAAAGGGAGCACAAATCTTTACAAAGCTGGACCTTCGATCTAGGTATCATCAAATACGAGTGTGCGAAAAAGACATACCGAAAACCGCCTTTCGAACACATAACGACCACTATGAATTTTTTCTTTCTTCAACAAAAGGTGGAATATCTTGGGCATATCATATCAGAGGAAGGTGTGATGGTGGACCCCTCCAAAATAGAAGCAATGCAGAACTGGCCGACCCCGAGGAATATAAAATTACTACATGTCTTTCTGGGTTTAATAGGCTACTACCGTAAGTTCGTGAAAAACTATGGAAAGATTAGTGCACCACTTACTTCCTTACTAAAAAAAGATGTCTTCCAATTGTTGGACAAAGCCTCTGCTGCCTTCGACAAACTTAAGGCAGCCATGATGATAACGCTGGTGCTAGCACTACTAGATTTCAATCGACCCTTCATTATTGAGGCCGACACATTTGGAGTCAGAATTGGAGCCATTCTTATGCAAGATGGTCGACCACTCGCATACACCAGCAAGGCATTATCTTCCTCCCATCAATATATGTCAACATATGATAAGGAGATGCTCGCCATTGTGCACACAATAACGAGGTGGAGACCCTACTTGATCGGTCAACGATTTCAAATTAAAACTGACCATAAAAGCCTCAAGTACTTTTTGGAGCAAAAGATATCATCCCCTGAGTAGCAAAAATGGGTAACAAAACTTCTTGCATTTGATTATGAAATAACTTATAAAAAGGGGGAAGAGAATGTTGTTGTAGATGCGCTTTCGCAGCTACCCGAGCAAGCTGAATTTTTGGCCATTTCACTTTCGACCAGCGACTTCCTTGAGGATATTAAGATGGAATGCCAAGAAGATTCGGAGACCAGGAAGATCATAAAAAAATTGGAGGAAGCACCAAGCCCCATCGCTCATTACAGTTGGGACTCAAAAGAATTGCGCTATAAGGGACGCATTGTGCTTATGCTAAATTCTACTTGCATCTTCATGAGCAGATTTTTGATAGAGTTATTCCAAATAAAGGGCACTAATTTGAAAAGGAGTATGACATATCACCACAAACCGACGGTCAGACGGAAGTAGTGAACAGGTGCTTGGAGATAGCCCAAAGCCATCCACCAAATATAAGTACCCAAGGAGAACTCTCTGTTATGATCAAGAGCACTAAGAGGGGGGGGTGAATTAGTGTAGTGGAAAACTTTTGACGATTAAAACTGTGTTAGTATGTTGAAATGCGATTCTGATGTAAAAGTCGTTTCGTGCATATAATAACTTTGAAAGCTTACGGAAACGTATTTGAAGTAAAGTAAGGAAGGCAGTTTGCAGTTAAGATAAATAACACAAAGGAAATACAAACCATATTTTAGAGTGGTTCGGTCAAACGTGACCTACATCCACTTTCGGCTTCCTCCTCTGACGAGGTCACCGGCGTCTACTAGAGGCCTTCCTTCAATAGGCGAAGGCCAACCATCCTTTTACAATTTCACTCCGTTTGACGGGCTTAGGAAACAACCCTTACAGAACTTTCACTCCTCTCTTGAATGATCAAAACCTGGAAGAAAAGAGGGAGGAGAACTTTTGGTCTTTACAACACTTTTAAGCTCTAAAATCATAGAGTAAGATAAAGCTTTCGGTTGCCCTTTCATATAGAAAGGGTGGGGTTTATATAGGCCCCAATCAGTTTGAATTTGGAGCTCAAAAGTGTCATCTCCCGGATTTCCAAGGTCCTGGTGGTACTACTGCCAAAGCTGGGCGGTACTACCACCTGACACCACTCGGAGACCAAGCTCAAGCGGTACCACTGCCTGACAAGGGCGGTACCACCGCCTAGTTTCAATCGGAGATTGAGCCCAAGCGATACCACTGCCTGACCTAGGTGGTTGCACCGCCTAGCTTTCCTAGGAGACTGAGCTCCTAAGTGGTGCCACCGCCGGCCAAGAAATTTGGGTCCGAATGGGCTGATCCATACGGCCCAATTTGAGTTTGTCAAGAGCCCAATTGCCCCTATATTAAGTTAATGGGATCACCTCCCATTCCTAACTTAATCTACATGCTAACTATGATATTTCTTAAGACATTTACTGCAACTTGCTCTAGTGCGTCAATCACTTCTTCCAGCGAGCTTCCGACAAACTTCCGGTGAATATCCGACGAACCTTCAGCGATGTTTCTGCAGACTTCCGGCAAACTCCTAGACTTGCGATGATCCACTTAGCGAGTTTCGATGAGCTTCTTTGGCAAGCTTCTAGACTTCTCGGATTTGTTCCCGCAGAACATCCGACGACCGTTTGGACTTCCGTCGAACTCTCGAACCCCCAACGTGATCATGGTCTTGACTCCGGCACAATTCCTGCTGCACATCTTACTTCTATCGTAGTTAATCCTGTATATGTAAAAAAACCTTTGATCTAGACAATTAATACTAATCATTAATCAAGTTGTCCGACATGTCATTGGGCCCTCGATGCTTCGTCCAATTCTTCGGCACATCATCCTCTCCTATGGCCTATTGCCCAATCGGCTAGTTGACTCCGCAACACCGATATCCTTGGCGCAATACCCGCTCTTCTTGGCCCGTTGCCCGAGTCCATGGCCTGAAGCCTTCTGTCGATACGTCGACCGATCCACCAGCTCGACGTCCAATCTTTTGACATTTTCCTCTAGCCCAACATGATTTTTCTTGCTTTATTTGTCTCATCCTGATCGAAGCATCCTGTGTCACTCAAAATGTAGATTAAAACATAAATACAATTATCAATTGGTTTCATCATCAAAATACGAGATTCAACACTCTCGACCCAATCGAGTGCCATTATTGATCGATGGATCGTGGCTCAACGACGATGACCCACTACTGAAGTGCTAATACAGTAGGCTAACTTACCAACAGAAGGTGCCACTTAGGAGAACTATGATGACTTGAAGTTTAAATTCCCAGAATTCATGGATCGTCAGCCTCGAGGATAGGGCTGATTTGAAGAGGGCGAGTCTATTAGGACTCTAGTTAGGAGAGTCCTAATTGAGAGGGGTATTCATGTAAAATCTACCTAAGCCGACCCCTATTAAAGAGGTGAAGAGGCTGGCTAGGGTTTGGAGGTTATTTCTTAAAGAAGAATTAGGAGTTGTAAAGGAATATTAATCTTGAGTAGGAGTCTTATTATGAGTCTTGAGTAGGAGTCTTAATTGAGTAGGAGTCTTGAGTAGGAGTCCTATTAGGAGTTAGGGTTTAGAAACCCTATAAATAGCCATGTAATCATCCTCTTTTGATAAGCAATAGATGAATCTTTTCTGCAGCCTTTGAGCAGCAACTTGGAGAGGGAGAAACCCCAATAGAGTTCCAAGGAGGCCGATCCCCTAAAGAGATCAACCCCAAGTTTAGAATCTGCAAGGGTTCTAACATAGTTTTGACACTTCCTAATAGCATATTTCCCTTTAGTTTTGTAAAAAAATTCTCAATATAAACTACTGACCTTTTACGTCCAATCTGCTACACTTCAGACGTAAAAAATATGCTGCAACACCTTTTTGTAATCCTCAATTTTTCCGAACCTTCCACCACCCCATTCCATTAACCCATCAACAAAAAAGAGACAAGGACATCTATGATCTACAAGCATATGCAATGGCTTCTCAAGATCCAATTGATGCCAAATTTGAAGCATGGGAATCTCGTATTGAATCATGGCTTGAATCGTGCTTCGAGGACAAATTACGTGCTTTATTTACAGAATTCAGAATTGGACAACTGTCAAGTCTAACCAAATTTCAGCAAGGAGATAGTTTAGAAAGGATTCTAGAGAGGGAGAGACAGCCCTCAAACATGCTTTAGCCATGCATGAGGGTGGACTTCCCACGATGGGAGGAAGGAGACCGACGGGGTGGATTTTGCATGTCAAATGTTACTTTCGCAACTACCGAACATCGGATAATGCTATGGTGGAAATTACTGTCATCCACCTTGAAGGAGATGCTATTTAATGGTACAATTAGCTAGAATACAATCATGGGGCTCCGACGTAGAATCAATTTAAGAACTCACTGCTGAATCGTTTCAGACCTATGGAGTATGAAAATATCGATGGTCAACTCGTAAAGATTCGACAAACCTCTACGATTCAAGAGTACCAAACTAGGTTTGAGAAGCTATCCTATCTTGCTCATGATTGGACTGATTGTCAATTATTAGGACCATTCATCGAAGGACTCAAGCTAGAGATAAAAGGGAAGGTTAAGGCGCGGTAGCCCTATACCGTGACAGTTGCGATTTCTTTCGCTCGAATACAAGAAGAATGGCTCAACCGAGATGCTCAGAGGATTAGAACCTTGTTGAATCTTGGATTTTGATGATGAAACCAATTGATAGTGTTTATGATTTGATCTGCATTTTGAGTGACCCAGGATGCTTTGATCAGGGAGAGACAATTAAAGCAGGAAGAATCATATTGGGATGGAGAAAAAATGTCAGAAGATTGGACGTCGTGCTGAAGGATCGGTCGACGTATCGATAGAAGGCTTCGAGCCATGGTTTCAGGCATCGGGCCAATAAGAGCAGATATTGCATCAAGGATATCAGAGTTGTAGAGGTCAATTGGCCAATTGGGCAATAGGCCGAAAGAGAGGGCGATGCACCGAAGAATCAGACAAAGCATCGATGGACCAATGACATGTCGGACGATATGATTCGTGAAGTTTGCTTGTATGTTACTAGCTTGTATGTTGCTAAAAATAAATTTGAACCCAAGAAAGATCAAGTAATATGCTACGAATGCAAGAAGCTGGGACATTACAAGAGCGAATGTCCCCTAGCCAAGAAGAAGGCTCTTAAAGCAATATGGGACAACTCAAGTGCATCCAAAGAAGAGGAGCCTACCATCACCGAGCAAGTTGCTCACTATGCACTAATGACCATTGGAGATGAGGTGAGTAGTTCATTTGATACAAATTTATCTTTGATGAAATATTAAATGCTTTTCATGATTTATTTAATGAATGTAAATTAATTAGTAAAAAATATAAATTATTAAAAATGGAGCATGCTTCTCTTGTTAGTGATTTCGATAGATTCAAAGTTGAGCACAATGATAGTTTAGCTCCATATACGAAATGTGATGAACTAAAAACACTTAGAAACGAAAACTTGCTACTCAAAGAAATCTTAGAAAAATTTGAGGTTGGTAGCAAGTCCTTAAACATGATCCTTGCCAATAAGGGTTACGTTTATAGAAAAGGCGGAATCGGATTTGTGAGTAGCTCTCACCAAAATCCAACCACCTTTGTTAAAGGCCCTACTTTGGATGTTTCATCCCAAAACAAATATAACTTTTGTTGCAAATTTAGGCATATAGCTTATCATTGTTCATTCAAAAAAAGTATCCACATAAATTGATTTGGGTTCCTAAAAGAGCCTCAAATGACTCAATGCAACATGATAAGCTATGTAGATCAATTTTTTAGGCACCCAAGGTCAAATGGGTATCTAAAAATCATCCTTTTTTGTAGAAAAATATACAATCACAAACTAGGAGCAAGAGATGGTACCTTGATAGTGGATGCTCAAGGCATATGACCGGAGATCCATCTTAATTCTCTAAGCTCACTAGCATAGACGAAGAATATGTCACATTCAAAGACAACAAGGGTAAAATCATTAGCAAAGGAACCATAAGTAACAAATCCAACTTCTTTATTGAATAACCATATAAGCACCTCTAGACCTTTGTAATTGATCCATATGGACTTGTTCGGACCAATTGCTACATCAAGCCTAGGAGGTAGCAAATACGCATTTGTCATTGTGGATGATTTTAATAGATACATATAGACTTACTTTTTAATACACAAAAATGATTGCTTTAGGTCTTTCTCTATGTTTTGTAAACTAGTTCAAAATTGTTACTTTTATGATTTTATCAATACGAAGTGATTGCAGTAGTAAATTTGAAAACCGTGATTTCCAAGAAATTTGTGAATCTAATGGATACAACTACAACTTCTCTACTCCAAGAAATCCTCAACAAAATGTAGTAGAAAGAAAAATAGAAACTTAGAAGAAATGGCTAGAACCATATTAAATGAATATATCCTTCCCAAATATTTTTGGGTTGCAGTCGTATATACGAAATGCTATGTCATGAATAGGGTTCTAGTAAGACCATTACTTTCCAAAACTCCTTATGAGTTGTGGAACAACAAAATACCCAATGTTTCATATTTTAAAGTTTTTTGATGTAAATGCTTTATATTGAATGAAAAAGATACCTTAGGAATGTTTGATGCAAAATCCGATGAAGGAATTTTTATTGGTTATTCTTCCATTTCTAAAGCTTTTCATATATTTAATAAAAGAATTCTGGTTATAGAAGAATCACTTCATGTGGTTTTTAATGAAGTTTCTGACGTTAAGAAAAATAATTTCGATGATGATCTTAATTTTGGTACTTTGAATTTAAATGAATCCCCTTCTCCACCTAGCAACTTGGATGCATTTTCTTCCAAATCATCATTACCTAAGGAATAGAAGTATGTACATGCTCATCCCAAGGAGCTAATCATAGGAGACACATCTAAAGGGGTTCAAACTCGTTCTTCTCTTAAGAATTTTTATGCAAAAATCACTTTTCTCTCCCAAATTGTACCTAAATGAATTGATGAGCCTTGAAAGATGATTCATGGGTCATCGCAATGCAAGACGAGTTAAATCAATTTGAGAGAAATGAGGTGTGGAGGCTTATTCCGAGGCCAAATGACCATTTAGTTATTAGTACTAAATGGGTCTTTAGAAACAAGCAAGATGAACTTAGTATCGTGGTTAGAAACAAGGCTAGATTAGTAGCCAAGGGTTTCAACCAAGAAGAAGATATTGACTATGAAGAAACCTTCTCTCTTGTGGCATGTTTAGAAGCCATAAGGATGCTCCTTGCCTATGATAGTAGTAACAATTTTAATTTATTTTAAATGGATGTTAAAAGTACTTTTCTTAATGGCTTTATTTCCGAAGAAGTTTATGTTGAACAACCTCCCAGATTTGAGAATGATAATCTCCCTAATCATGTCTTTAAATTGACTAAAGCTCTCTATGAATTGAAACAAGCCCTAAGGGCTTGGTATAAGAGATTTAGCTCATTTCTTATTGAAAATAATTTCTCTAAAGGCAAGGTCGATACTATATTGTTTAACAAAAATATTAAAAATAATTTTCTTATTGTTCAAATTTATGTTGATGATATTATTTTCGGTTCCACGAATGAATCTCTATGTGAATCATTTACTAAAAGTATGAGTCTTGAATTTGAAACGAGCTTGATGAGGGAATTAACTTTCTTTTTAGGCTTACAAATCTAACAACTAAATGATGGTATATTTCTTAGTCAAACAAAAAATGCTTTAGATTTTCTAAAAATGTTTAATATGGATAGCTCAAATGCTATCAATACTCGCATGAGTACTTCCACTAAGTTAGACATTGATGAAAGTAGAGAAAGCTTTAATCAAAAAGCTTGTAAGGGTATGATAGGAAGTTTACTATACCTTACCGCAACTAGACCGGATATCATGTTTAGTATAGCACTTTGTGCTAGGTTTCAATCTAATCCTAAGATATCCCATCTTAAAGCTGTTAAGAGAAATCTTAGATATCTTAAAGGTACCATTAATCTAGGATTATGGTATCCAAAATCTAAAAACTTTAAACTAATTGCTTATGCTAATACAGATTTTGCTGGATGTAGATTAGATAGAAAAAGCACATCCAGAACTTGTCAATTTTTAGGACATACATTTGTTTCTTAGTCTTCCAAGAAACAAAACTCGATTGTACTATATACAACCAAAACTGAGTACATTACAGCTAGTGCATGTTGTGCACAAGTTGTTTGGATGAAAAACACTTTAGAGGATTATAAGATTCATCTTAAAAACATTCCCATAAAATGTGATAACACAAGTGTAACATGTTTAACAAAAAATCTCATTCAACACTCTATAACTAAACATATTGATATTATGCATCACTTTATACGAGATCATGTTAATAATCATGATGTGATCTTGATACAAAATATCAATTAGCCGATATTTTTACAATGCCTTTACGTGAAGAACAATTTGATTTTATTAGAAGAGAATTAGGAATGTTAATTTATCCGAATACATGAATTTGTTAAATTTTATTTTTGGACTTTCTTGATTCCTTGGATGACTCACTTAAATCATGATCTTATAGTATGCGCAATGAGCTATATGCATTTTCCCATACAAGTTTTATATGATGTTTGAGTACGAATCTTCTCCTCTTATGATACGGATAAGATGCTTACGTAGATGTTATAACTCTTACGTTGCTGTCAAAACTCTATACTGAAAATTTTATGATGTTGTAATCTCTTTATCATACAAATGATGCTTTATCAGATTCTTAATTTTGTGAACTTTTGAATGTTACAATGCAATAATAATGATATTTCATGCAAAGAGTGATGAAAGGCTATGCCGAAACATTTTATCATGCATAAAGTGATAGTGCATTTAAATATCTTAATGTTTGATACATGAAAGTCATTGACAAATGCATCTCTCATAGATTTTACTCTTATTAATTTTTAATGAGGAATGGATTTAATGTAATGCTCTTCTCACTATGAAGTTTTATTCGTGAATTTCTCCTTCATGTGATATTCCTCTCCTATGAATTCTTCCTTATTCTTCTCATGAAAGATGAATTTTATAAATTCCAATGGATATTTTAATCCTTGAAAGATGAATTTTCGTGTGTGATAAGTATTTGCAAGATTGGGGATTTGATTTCATATTGATATCTCGATCCTTTTCATAAATCCCTTCTCTTTGTCAAAATGAAAGCATGTTTTAACGAAAACTTATTTATCATTTTTGACTTGATTCAAATCATTTCACAAATTTAGTTCCTAATGGATTCCCTCCTTACCTTCTTTCCTCTTCTTCATGCAAAATTGTGATGACAAAAGGGGAGAAATTGATGGAATCTATCGCTTTAATATTGATAGCATTTAATAATGAAAACTTTGGAGTGTGAAACTTGCTTGAATTTTTTTTAACCACACTTGCATTGTTCAATTGTTCTCCTTTTTGTTGATGAGAAAGGGGGAGAAATAATGCCAAAATATGGTAAATTAATGACAAATGTATGCAATGTATTTCATCATATATATTTGAAATGTTTGCTTGATAAATTTCTTTCATTATAACAAGATATCCAGAGCTTAAGTTGCTATTTTACAATTGATATTTTGCTATAGAATGATGAATTACTATCTTTGTCATATTTCATATTTGAAATATCATGCTTGAAAATAGATGTCATGCCTTGACATCATTTTGATAAAAACTTGGAATCGTATGTTAGATCATTATAGGAATTATGATGTGCATGTTGATAAGTTTAATGAACTTATCTTATCAGTTTGTTTCTTAAATTCAAAGGCCTTGAATTCAAGAATGTCTTTTCTCAAGTATGACATATAGATAGGGGGAGTTAAGGTTAACTCTATCATCAATTGATTGGCATAATAAAAAAGGGGAAGATTGTTGAATCTCGGATTTTGATGATAAAGTCAATTGTAAATTGTTTGATCTAATCTATATGTTGAGAAAAGTGTGCAAGATTAACTACGATAGCAATAAGACATAAAGCAGGTGTTATGCCAGAGTCAAGATCGAGATCTCGTTGGGAGTTCAAGAGTTCGTCGGAAGTCCCGACGTTCTGTCACGGACTTAGTTGGTTTTGCCTAAGTCGTGCGGCACCCTTGCGTGTCCGTCCGCAAAGGTCAGCCTCCCCGAAGCCTCCCATGTCCCTTAGGACTCACAAAAGAGAGAACGGGTTAGAGAAAATACCTCATTCGGGATCCACAAGCAAACATTTTCGAAAACACTTCATAGACAACGCAAATTACAAACAGACTTTACAAGCTCTGCACAGTTGCACAACAAAGGGTAAAATGGTCTATTATAGACCGAAAATCTCTCACACGTGTCTACATGACACAACCTTTATTTACAAGCCTAAAGCAGCCACCAACCCAACTAAAATGAGACTATTAAGCCTTCGGTCGTCCCTCTACATGTTGTACAAAGCATGAAGATACCAAAAGACACGGACATACATAAGCATTATATCAAACATCCTGTTTAGAAGTTTGTCCATGACATTCTCCCCCACTTCTTCCTTCGACGTCCTCGTTGAAGCCTTTGCCAACACTGCAACTCCTCGCCTTTGCTGAGTCTTCAATCTTCTACTCCAGCTACAATGCGTCTCTTGGCTCCCAACTACTCTCCGTTGTTGTTTTTGAGTAGTCGAACCTTTGATCCGCCATGCTGCTTCAACTCACCAATGACTCTGACTTTGGTGTGGGGTTGGCTGAGTTGTGTTGATCCTTGTTGATTCCTGCGGATCCTCTAAATGAAGGAAAAGACCATCCTTACTATGTTAGTCTCCCAAATGCCTCATGCTACTTCAATTGGGTGGATGCTTGTTGGAGCTTTAACGAGCATCGTCTTGCAAACTTATGAAGTTTTGGGTCCTTCCTCCACAAAATTTACTCATTGACTCTTCTTTCACTCAATTGTCACATCCAAGTAGGTTCGCATCACTTCAGGTTTCGATTGGCATTTCATTGGGAAATGAAGCAGACAATCTACTCTCAGTAGCACTAATCACCGTTGGTAAGGATTTGACAACTATTATCTTTCATTATCTTCGAAGGGTCTTTGAACTTATGCAGAGCTCCTCTGCTGGATAGATAAGAGAATTGGGGTACTCGGTTTCGCCCATTCTCTTAAGGGTTGAGAAGGCAAAGGTTACTTGACTTCGCCCGCCTCCTTGAGGTTGTACTCCATGCATCGAGCTGGTTACTAGCCTTCACCTGCTCTTTGCTCACACTTCTGAAGCACTTGAAGTGTTTGCACTCCTTGCGTTAAGTTAGTTACTATGATTCACCTTCTCAATGCCATCGAACTTCTGGAATGCAGGAAGTTTTCACCCTAACTTAGAGTAATTCTCTCATAGGTTTGGTTGCCTCTGGGATTGTACCGTGTTCTCCATCAACCCTGCCGCCTACTCCACTGAGTAGCAAAGGTACAGCACCACGTACTGCCTGCTTCGTTCCTTGGTTATGCACTTTTGCATGACCCGAAGTCCTTCACTTTCGGCTATCTTGATGAGAAGCTCATTGACACCGGTCTTACGAAGTTCCTCGGCCTCTGCCCTTCAGCCTTATCTCGGTACTTGGAGATTGCCTCTGTATACTCCACCTCCTCGGCCCCTTTCATGACTAAGCGCTCTCCCTCCATGATAGCAAGGGATCAATGACTTTTACGGAAGTCCCGCCTCTGCGGTACCATGGCGCTGTCATGCCCGTGGCCCTACTATCCGTCGCCTCGCATCTGCATCCCTTTTCTTCACGATCAGTAGATATGTCTCCGTGGCACTCCTCTGAGTCCATCTACATTCTAACTAATGCTTGATTTTGGGTAGCGAAGTCCCTTTGGACTCATCGTCGCTTCCTCGCCCCTTTCGACCCCCTGCTTCAACACCTCTGTATTTTCCAAGCAGCTCTCCTTTGGTCGATAGAAAGACAGACTACAACTCCCATGCATGGCCTCTGCCATCGCGTTATAGGGTTTGCACTGATTCTGTTCTCCTTAGCTTCCTTGGTAGCAACGTTCGCTTACTCGATCTTGTCCTCTGACATGCCGGGCTCCCTTAAGCGAATATGAGCTCTGGAACAGTCCAACACTCCAGCTGCTTCGATCATACCTCTGTATAATCAAGTCCCACCTATGGGACGCACTAGTACTTGCATTCGAACTTTTCCCTTGGTGGAACACAGCCCCCATATGCTGATGACCAAGGTTTTCATCCGATGCAAAATTTGATACACGCACGGAAGACCCGCCTCTGCAGTACCATGGCATTCACTCCTTGAATCCATAGCCCTTCTTGCCGTCGTGTTGTTCACCGAAGTGGAGCTTCTAGTAGCTTCCGATCATACCTCCATATAATCTAGTCCCTCACGGGACTATGTCATGTGTATCGCATTGCCACGAACTGTTCCACCATGATCCGCTGCACTATGTCGCCTCCTGGTGACATCTCCATTGCATTATGATCCTTGTGGGATAAACTCGAATTGTGGTCCCTCCATATGTGGCCTCTGCCAATATATCGCAGGGTCACTTCCACCTTCAATTTTGTTCGCTCCTTAGCAATCGACCTTCATCCACCCACTCTTGGGTCACACCTAGATGAAGCACCGCTCTAGGATAGTCCATCGCCTAGTAGCTCCCGAAGTCCCCCAACAACGCTGCAATTAGTGCACCATTGTTTGGATCCTGGGCCTCTGCCCCTACCAGCACAATCTCCGCTGCGCACCGCTTCCTACCCAGCAACTTGATTTGCAGCACTGTGGCATATTCTTCAAGAGTACCCGCCTTTGTGTCCTCTTGCCCCGTGCTAAGGCCTTCTAAACCCAACTTTGCCTCCGCAAATTGAGTCGCCTTAGTTCCTCCATCAAATGCTTTTCCGCGATAAGGTGCATGTGCCCAGAAGCTCCCTTCGTCTTTGGCACCATGCAAGATGAGTCCACTTCGTTAGAAGGAAGGACCCATGGATCAACATGATCCTACTCTTGCCTCTGCAAGAGTTTATGTCCTTGACCTCTGTCTAAGGAAAGCACCGTGCCTTTCCTCTATGTTCCATCTTCTATGCTAGCTCCATTCATGCGGCTTGGGTACTTCGCCAAGGTGCTCCGCTCCTCATTTTTGCATTGAGTCGATGGTGGCCCTCGCGCCCACCATTCCACGGGTCAGCCCTCCCTTGAGTCCAATCTCCATATTGACTCCAAGTGTGTCTTCATTTAAGTTGCTTTGGGTCGCTCCCCCACTTGATCTCGCAATGCATCCACTAATGCATTCTCTCAAGCGAGATCATGCGACGACTCCTCGCCGCTTGCTCAGTCCATTGAGCTTCGTGGAATTGTTGTTTGTTGAGGTACTCCTCCTCAACATGTGACGTCCGTCCCACATGATTCTCCCTCTGGAGAGCCAGGACTTATCCCTCCTGGATAACTGTCCCATTAGAGCAACATCTCTCTTCGTTTCGGAGACCACCATCCCCTTGGACCACTCCGATCTGCTGAATAAGCTGTGCATTGTTCTGCCTCTTGCAAACGCACTTACTAGATTGTGACTCCACGTCAATACAAACCCCGCTGCACCACTCAAGGCTAAGCAACATGCTGAACTCGTTGCACACTTCAGCCTCCTACGGACGTATCCTTCACATGCCGAAGAGAAAGTTTCAATGCTCCATGGCGTCGAGTTTCAATCACCTTGGGATGACCGCGAACATTCCATCGTCCGCATACAAGCCCATGCATGAGTACCGAATTCTTTGAGTTAGCAATTCCCCTCACCTCTGTGAGCTTTGCATAACTCTTTCGATCGCTGAGCAACTCATTCCACCTTGTATGGTCTCATCCTTTATCAAGCGCCTCGCTTGCCTTGAGCACCATCAAGTATAGTTGTCAACATTGAGCCATAGCTCAAACTCAACCATCCCAACCTTTGTGCGCTCACATTCTTCCAGGCTTGCCTGTTCTCGTGGTGCCTCTTGCGCAAAGGGTTGGCCATTCCTCTGAATGCCAATCTCAGATGTCCGCTCCTTCAAGCGACTCCTTTTCCCTACATTTCCATGCTCGTTTTCCCTCAAATGGTCGCGCGTGTGCTGACTGCCCTTAACGCAGCCCACGTTTGCATGCTAAGTGTTTCTATGAGTGCTTGTCCCACTCTGATACCATCTGTCGCAGACTTAGCTGGTTTTGCCTAAGTCGTGCGGCACCCTTGCGTGTCCATCCACAAAGGTCAGTCTCCCCGAAGCCTCCCATGTCGCTTAGGACCCACAAAAGAGAGAACGGGTTAGAGAAAATGCCTCATTCGGGATCCACAAGCAAACATTTCCGAAAACACTTCATAGACAACGCAAATTACAAACAGACTTTACAAGCTCTGAACAGTTGCATAACAAAGGATAAAATGGTCCATTATAGACCGAAAATCTCTCACACGTGTTCACGTGACACAACGTTTATTTACAAGCCTAAAGCGGCTACCAACCCAACTAAAATGGGACTATTAAGCCTTCGACCATCCCACTACATGCTGTACAAAGCATGAACATACCAAAAGACATGGACAAACATAAGCATTACATCAAACATCCTGTTTAGAAG
This sequence comes from Musa acuminata AAA Group, assembly GCF_036884655.1. Classification (NCBI taxonomy): domain Eukaryota; kingdom Viridiplantae; phylum Streptophyta; class Magnoliopsida; order Zingiberales; family Musaceae; genus Musa; species Musa acuminata. The sequence goes on along the minus strand of NC_088355.1, from coordinate 17,563,674 downwards.
TTTGTTTGTGACAGTTCGTCAGAAGTCCTACCGGAACCAACTGAGAAGTCCAGGAGCTTGCCAAAGAAGCTCATCGGAACTCACCAAGAATATCATTGTAAAGTCTAGGAGCTTTCTTGGAGTCTATCGGAGCATTGCCGAGAGTTCGTCGGATGTTCGCCGGAAGTTCATCGAAAGCTCACCGGAAGAGCAATTGATGCAACGGAACAAGAAGTGCTATGATTATGTCTTAATTATCATAATTAGATCATAAATTAAGTTAGGAATAGGAGGTAATCCCACTAATTTAATTAGGGGCCAACTGGGCACTTAATAGGGCTAAATTGGGCCAAATTGAGCAACTCATTCAGCCCCTGAATTCTTAGCTGGCAGTGGCACCGCTTGGAAAGTAGTGCCCCAAGTTATCTGGGCGATGGTACCACCTAGACTAGGTGGTGGTACCACTGGCAGTTAATGCTGCTAGCAGTGGTACCACCAGAGCTCGGTCTCCGACCTCTGTCATGCGATGGTACTGCCCAGTGTCAAGTGTCAAGCGGTGGTACCACCCAGTAATAGTAGTGGTACCACCAGTACCCCGAAAATTTGGGATAAAGCCATTGGGGCCTATAAAAACCCTACCCTTTTCTACATGAAAGGGCACGAAAGCATTGGAATATTCTTGAGTTCTTGAGTCTTAAAGTGTTGTAAAAGTGAGAAGAGTTCTCCCTCCATCTCTTAGCCTTGTAACCATCCAAGAAAGAGGAGTGAGACTTGTAAGGATTGTCTCCTAAACCCAGCAAATGGAGAAAGAGCTGTAAAAGGTGGTTGGCCTTCGCCTATTGAAGGATGACCTTTAGTGGACACCGGTGACCTCATCAGAAGAAGAATCCGAAAGTGGATGTAGGTAACATTGACCGAACCACTCTAAATTCTAGTTTGCTTTCCATTTGAGCAATTTACATTACTGCAAATCTCCTTAATCTTCTCTTGCACTTTTACGAAAGCTTTCAAGTTCAAATTCTCTCTGAAATGGATTGAATCGAAACCATTTTTGTTGGAATCAATTTTAATTGAAACAAAGACTTTTGAAATTGGGAAAATTTTCCACTACACTAATTCACACCCCCCCCCCCCTTGTGCCACTCTTGATCCTAACACAAGATAGATCAGGTTGACCAAGAATTGATTGATAGAACTGCTAAAGGATAATCTCTCTATCGCTCAAGCCAGAATGAAGCAGCAAGCCAACATATGATGAAGCGAAAGAGAATTTTCAGTAAGAGATTGGGTTTTTCTTCGCCTACAGCAATACAAGCAACTCTTCATCAAAACATGAGCCTCCATGAAGCTATCCCCACATTTTTATGGGCCCTATCGGATCACAGAGCGTATTGGAGCCATGGCATACATACTTATTAGGACTCTAGCTAGGAGAGTCCTAATTGAGAGGGGCATTCATGTTAACCTACCTAGCGGACCCCTATTAAAGAGGTGAAGAGGCTGGCTAGGGTTAGGAGGTTATTTCTTAGAAAAGCATTAGGAGTTGTAAATGAATAAGAGTCTTGAGTAGGAGTTATTCTTAGAGAAGCATTAAGAGTTGTAAAGGAATAGGAGTCTTAAGTAGGAGTCCTACTAGGAGTTAGGGTTTAGAAGCCCTATAAATAGACATGTATTCATCCTCTTTTCATAAGCAATAAATGAATCTTTTCTACAGTCTTTGAGCAGCAATTTGGAGGAAGGAATTATAACATCCCCCATTTTTGAAAATTTAGTAAAAGATTTGTTTGTAAACATAAGAATTATTTAATAATTATTTTATATTAAATGATATTATATTAAAAGTTTATGGCTAGGGACCTAAGAGTATATATTAGAAGTTTGATATAATTTATGAAAGATTCAGATTTAAGTTAAAAAAATAGTGGACATGTGTCACTAGCTAACCTAATGGTGCCATTTATGTTTACTCTAAAGATGACACCTAGCCCCTTTTGACACCTTACAACTTTTGCATTAGCCAAAACCCAAAAAAAAAAAAAAAATTAGATAAAAGGTTAAAGAAAACAAACCTGAAGAGTTGCAGCCAACGTGAGTTTGAGAAGAGAAAGGAAGAAGAAGAAGAAGAAGAAGAAGAAGAAGAAGAGCTTGAGGTTTTTCATCAATTTTCCCACATTTGGGATTCAAATAATTTTAAGGCAAGTGTTTTAACCCCATCCTACAGTAACTTTAATCTCTGTTTCTATTTTTATTCTGCAAAATTTGAGAGATTTCAACTGAGAACCAGACCTTCTTTCGTTTTGATACAAAGCCATGAATCTGAAATTTTTCGGTAATCTGACCTCTATGCAATGTTTCGGTCATAACATTTTGTAATAAACTCCGATTTAGACAAAACCTATTCCATTTGAAAGTAGACAAAAAAATATTTATTTTAATGCTAAGATCGAATGATTTGGAGTTTAAATGCCTACTAAGACTTCTATTTAAATTAACCCTACAGATTCTATAAAATAGGGACTGAAATTTCTGACCTCTTGTTGCTTAACTGCTTATAACTTTCTGCTGTAAACTCAGATTCATACAAAGTATGATTTATTCAAAGCTAGACTCAAAATTATTTCTGTATATACCTGATTTGAAATTTTTGGAGTACAATTGCTAGCTGAAACATCTAGTTTCATCGACCCTATGGATTTAGTAAAACAAAGCTAATATTTTCAGACCTTTAGCTACAAAATTATCTGTAACTCCCTGTTGTAAATTCCAATTCTTGTAAAACTTAATTTGCGTAAAACTAGATTGATAAATCTTTCTAATGACACCTATTTTGTATAAATTAGAGCATAATTGGTTATCCAAATAGTTCATAAAATATTCCTATCAAATTCTGCCAGAATTGAGCTTTGGTTGATTTCAGCTTTTCTTGTTTCTTCTCTTTGGAAATCGATTTTGGCAAAAACTCTTACTTTAGTTAAGCTTTACATTATTACCTTAAATTTATGTATACTTTTGTCCTTTATTTATTTGTACATCTGCAGCTGTCATCTAAAGTTCATGTTTGAATCGTAATGATTCGGCACATGCATCCCATTGTTCCGCATTTGCTTTCGATATATGCCTCTTCCAGTTTCATTTCTTTGGACATTGAATTCATCTAACTTTCTAATTTCAATTGAGCTATATATAATTTCTTGAAATCCTTGTATGCTCTTACTTTTGTTTCCTTTCAAATCTGAATATATTTGTGAAATATTATATTTGTATCGTATTGACACGAAAGGCATATGTACATTTCGTTGTTCTGCATGTGCTTCCTATATATGTTAATTTTATTATTCATACTATCCCTTTGTACTCCAGTATTTATGGGATAAATGTGAACCTTTGCTAGAAATGGTAAAGAGAGTTATGCTTAGAGCTCGCGATGCTCTGCCGGTCCCCTATGACTTCACTCAGACGTGGGTGGATGGAGCTCCCAGACGTGGGAGACTTATGTTTGGTGGTCATTCAGAAATGGATGGACCATATTATGTTATGATCCCACTTCACCTTCTATATGTTTGATATGATATCCAAAGCTTTGGCTATGTTTCTATGCATGCTTTGGATAAGAATGAAATGAATGCATCATCATGTGACATTTGAGCTTCTATTCATGTTTTGTTCTTTGATATGTTTCTGAAATGTTATAAGTCTTTGTTATACCTTAAAATTACCATATGCCATGGATATGCTCCTTATGTCAATGATATGCTCCAATTATCCTTCCTCGATTATAGAAATAAAACATGCTTCGAATGAAATGACATCGTAATTCTGCACTCAAACAACACATGCTTTTGTTTCATCTTGTATCTCTGCTTTGTATTTTTGATATCTTATTTGTTTGAAAAACTATCCTCTTTGCTATGGATATGTTAGTCTCTTGCTGAGCTTTATATGCTCACCCCGTTGATATATAAATTTTTCAGGATAGCTTATCGCTCGCTAAAATATGTAGTTTGGGTTGAGGTAGTGGGAAGCTAGAAGATTTTGGGGCAAATCTTTCGTACTTGATATGTTGATGTTGTATAAGTTCCTTTTGTGTGTATCAATGACAAATCTAGATTGACGTATCCTGTAAATATTTGAAAAGTACCTTTCATGTTAGGATTTTAGGAATGTTAAGTTAAAATTATGTAATGAATGATATAAATATATGGTACATTTTGATTTTGTAATTGTATAGATTCTCACAACTATGGATTTATGATGTGGTTATGGTTTAGTTAAGTTACCTTTGGATTTTAAGAATAATCTAGTGACATGATGTATGATTATAAACTGCACAGGTTTTGTGAATTGTGGATTATAGAGATGAATGACTTGAATGTTTTTCTTAGTGACCTCAAATGTGTGATTGGATCCTGGATTGTTTGTTGAATTATAATATTATCATTTTTTAGTTAGGTTCACACCTCTTGAATGAAAATTAAATTTGGGGCAGGGGGGGGGGGGGGGGGGGGGGGGGCGGGGGTGCGTGACAGAGTGGTATCAAAGCATGGTTTGAGGATCACTGAAATATTTGATATGTTGACGTGCAAAATATATTGAGGTCTATTGAACTATAGCAATTGGTGGAAATTTTCTTTGATGCATTTTGGGAATCTAGGATGACGAGGATATTTAGTCCTCCTACTTCATCTGCTTTTGATTAATTAAGTGCGATAAAAGGGTTAATCGGGGATATTAAATCAGAGTGGCGCAGTAGAAGCATGGTGAACCTAATACATTGGTAGCAGAAAAATGGATGATGCGATTGGAGAAGATATTTGATGTGGGAAATTGTTCTGATGATCAAAAGAATTTCTGAAGATTAAGGACAAGAATAGCAAGGACAAGTTTACTAAAACAATAAAAAGATTAGAAATGAATCAGAATGTGATAACAAGAGGGTCAAGACATCATCGATTTAAAAAGGGAGGTCACCATAAAAGATTCAATCCTGTGTACGATAAAATATTTGAAAAGGGAGCCTATTTTGCTTGTGGAAATTTGGATCATAAAATAAAAAACTACCCTTTAAACAAGAAGAAAGAATCACTACCTCATAAATCATTAGCCTATGTCAGAGTGTATGTTATCACGGAATATGATTCTAAAGCTTTTGAATTAGTGGTCGAAGGTACTATTCATGTTTCTGAAAGGATGCAAATATTTGTTTGATCATGTGTCTCATCTATGATTTGATTCACAATATTTTGTTTATCACATGGGCATTCAACCTAAACCACTGGATTATATGCTATATGTAAATATGGCTATTGGGGATTGTTTGATAACAAACTCGATCTGATCATCTTGTTTGATTTCTATTGGAGAACACGAACTTCTTGCCGATTTAGTTCTCCTAGATATTTAGAGTTTTGATATTATACTAAGTATGAATTGACTATCTTCTAATCATACTAGTATAGATTGTTATACAAAATGATCACTTTTTGCATACTAGATCATCCCATCTTTTATTTTGAAAGTATTGGGCATGATTTACCTCCTTGCTTGATGTATTTCCAGATGACTTACCTAGTTTATCTCCAGATAGAGAGGGTGAATTTACTATTGATTTCGTCCCTGGGACAATCCCAATATTTAAGCCTCCTTACGGAATGACACCACTTAACCTAGAGGAATTAAAAAAGCACCTACAAGAACTATTATATAAGGGTTTCATTCGACCCAGTGTTTCATCAGAGGGTGCTCCAATGCTATTAGTTAAGAAGAAGGATGGAACATTAAGGCTTTGTATTGATTATAGATAATTGAATCAGGTGACCATCAAAAACAAATATCCCCTACCCAGAATTGATGATTTGTTTGATCAATTGCAGGGTGCATAAGTATTCTCCAAGATTGATTTAAGGTCAGGTTACTATCAGTTAAAGATCATGAAGGAGGATATTCCAAAAACAACTTTTAGAACTCGATATGGTCACTATGAATTCTTAGTGATGCCTTTAGATTTAACTAATGCCCTTGCAGCTTTTATGGAACTGATGAATAGGATATTTCAGCCATTATTGGACGATTGTGTGATTGTATTCATAGATGACATATTAGTATATTCAAGGAGTAATCAGGAGCATGAAGAACACTTGAGAAATATATTGTCCATACTAAGAGAAAAGAAGTTGTATGCAAAGTTCAGCAAATGTGAATTTTGGTTGAATGAAATTGCTTTCTTAGGCAATGTGATTTCAGGGAAGGGTATATCTATTGATCCAAAGAAAGTGGAAATTGTGGTTAAGTGGGAAGTATCAACAAACGTGACAGAAGTTAGAAGCTTCTTGGGCATGGTAGGTTATTGCAAGAGATTTATGGAGGGATTTTCTCGAATCACTTAACCTCTCACCAAACTTACTCAAAAGAATGTGAAATTTGTATGGGGTGATGATTGTGAGCAAAGTTTTCAAGAGTTACAAAGGAGATTGACTAGTGCCCCTATTTTTACTATTCCAAGTGGTGATGAGGGATTTATGGTTTATACCGATGCCTCAAGAAAGGGCCTTAGATGTGTTTTGATGCAAAAAGGGAAAGTGATTGCTTATGCTTCTAAACAACTAAAGAGTTATGAACTGAATTATCCAACTCATGATTTGGAATTGCTGCTTTTGCTCTAAAGATTTGGAGGCATTACTTGTACGAGCAAACATTTGAAATCTTTACTGATCATAAGAGTTTAAAGTATATTTTTACTCAAAAAGAGTTAAACATGAGGTAGTGGAGATGGATAGAACTTCTAAAAGATTATGATTGTACCATTCGTTATCACCTGGGTAAAGCTAATGTTGTAGTAGATGCCCTTAGTAGAAAATCTACAAGTTTTATGGTGACTTTGGTTGTGAAGCAATGAAAGTTATTAGAAGAGAATTATGATTTGAATGTTATGAGAAAAGGGCAAGACTCAATGATATTAATGGCCTCCATCCAAGTGCAATTTGATCTCATTCAACAAATTAAAGAAGGACAACTACGAGATCGATGCTTGATCTGCTTAAGGAATGAAGTAGAAAAGGGATTGAAACTGAATTTTTGAGTTTCAGAGGATGGCCTATTGAGATTTGGGGATAGAATATGTGTTCCAAATGACTCAGATATCAAAAATCAAATCTTGAGGGAAGGTCATAATTCAAAGTACACCATGTATCCTGGTAGTACTAAGATATATAGAGATCTCCAAAGTCATTATTGGTGGGAAGGCATGAAGAAGGAGATTGCAATATATGTTTCAAAGTGTTTGACTTGTCAGCAAATCAAAGCCGAACACCAAAGACCTAGAGGTTTGTTGCAACCTTTAGATATTCCTGAATGGAAATTGGAATGTATTATCATGGACTTTATTTCAGGACTACCCCGAACTTTTAGAAAGCATGATGCTATTTGGGTTATCATTGATAGGTTAACAAAATCTGCACATTTTCTACCGATCAATATGACTTATTCTCTTGATAGGCTTACAGATTTATATATCAATGAAATAGTAAGACTTCATGGTGTTCCAAAAGAGATCATCTCTGACAGAGATGCCAGATTTCTATCTAGATTTTGGAGAAGGTTACAGGAATCTATTGGCACTAAAGTCAAGTTTAGCACTGTTTATCACTCTCAAACTGATGGTCAATAAAAAAAAACCATTCAAACACTTGAGGATTTGCTTCGAGCCTATGTTATGGATTGGAAAGGTGAATGGGATAAAAATATTTCTCTTATTGAGTTCACTTATAATAATAGTTATCATTCAAGTATTCAGATGGCTCCTTATAAAACTTTATATGGGCGAAAGTGTATAATACCTATATGTTGGGAGGAAGTTGGTGACAGAAAGTTGTTAGCACTAGACAAAGTACAAGAAACTACCGAGAAAATTTAAGTTATAAGGAAAATGTTAAAGACTGCTCAGAGTCATCAAAGGAGTTATGCTGATAATAGAAGACGAAATATTGAGTTTCAAATCGGGGATTTTGTATTCCTGAAGGTCTCCCCTTCTAAAAGCATTGTAAGATTTGGGAAGAAAGGAAAGTTAAGCCCAAGATTTATTGGACCTTTTGAGATTCTTGAGAGGCTTGGTTCTGTCGCTTATAAGATTGCCTTGCCACCATCATTATGCCATATCCATGATATATTTCATGTTTCAATGATCAGAAAGTATATACCTGATCCCTCTCATATCATTAAGTATGAGCCGATGGTGATTGATAAAGACTTGTCTTATGTGGAAGAGCCCACTCAGATTATTGATAAAAAAGAAAAGATCTTGAAGAATCGGGTCATCCCTCTAGTTAAAGTGATCTGGAGATATCACTCTAGAGAGGAAATAACCTGGGAGCTTGAGGAAGAAATGATGAAAGCTTATCCTCATCTTTTCGTTGAATGAGGTATGATAAATTTAGAGGACTAAATTTTTCTTTAAGGAGGGGAGAGTGTAACATACCCTATTTTTAAAAATTTAGTAAAAGGTTTGTTTGTAAAAAGAAGGATTATTTAATCATTATTTTATATTAAATAATATTATATTAAAAGTTTATGGCTAGGGACCTAAGAGTAAATATTAGAAGTTTGATATAATTTATGAAAGATTCAGATTTAAGTTAAAAAAAAAAATAGTGGACATGTGTCACTAGCTAACCTAATGGTGCCACTTATGTTTACTCTAAAGATGACACCTAACCCCTTTCATGCATGCATGACACATAGCAACTTTTGCATTAGCCAAAACCCAAAAAAAAAAAGAATTAGATGAAAGGTTAAAGAAAACAAACCTGAAGAGTTGCAGCCAACGTGATTTTGAGAAGAAGAAGAAGAAGAAGAAGAGCTTGAGGTTTTTCATCAATTTTCCCATATTTGGGAATCAAATCATTTTAAGGCAAGTGTTCTAACCCCATCCCACAGTAACCTTAATCTTTGTTTCTATTTTTATTTTGCAAAATTTGAGAGATTTCAATTGAGAACCAGACCTTATTTCGTTTTGATACAAAGCCATGAATCTGAAATTTTTCGGTAATCTGATCTCTATGTAATATTTCGGTTATAACATTTTGTAATAAACTTTGATTTAGAAAAATCCATTTGAAAGTAGACAAAATAATCTTTTTTTTTTTACTAAGATCGAATAATTTGGAGTTTAAATGCCTACTAAGACTTCTGTTTAAATTAACCCTATAGATTCTGCAAAATAGGGACTGAAATTTCTGACCTCTTGTTGCTTAACTGCTTATAACTTTCTGTTGTGAACACAGATTCTTAAGACGTATGATTTATTCGAAGCTAGACTCAAAATGCTTTCTGTATATACCTGATTTGAAATTTTTGGAGTACAATTGCTAACTGAAACATTTGCTTTCATCGACCCTATGGATTCAGTAAAACAGAGCTAATATTTTCATACCTTTTGCTATGAAATTATCTGTAACTCCCTGTTGTAAATTCCAATTCTTGTAAAACTTAATTTGCCTAAAACTAGATTGAAATGCTTTCTAATGACACCTATTTTGTATAAATTGGAGCATAATTGGTTATCCAAATAGTTCATACAATGTTCCTATCAAATTCTACCAGAATCGAGCTTTGGTCGATTTTGGCTTTTCTTGTTTCTTCTCTTTAGAAATTGATTTCAGCAAAAACTCTTACTTCAGTTAAGCTTTACATTATTACCTTAAATTCCTGTATACTTTTTATCATGCCCCTCAAAAATATCGATAATATTAAAATTTTCATCACAAACCAATCTAGGATCCAAACTAACATTTGAGGACACTGAAAAACATTCTATCAAATTCACATCTATAAAACCTGTGCAGTTTATAATCATATATCATATCACTCGATAATTCACATTTATGGCAACCCAAGCCAACTTGACAAACATGAACAACATTTATAAATCCACAAGCTAAATAAATTATACAATCAGAACTCCAACTATTCACCACAAGTTCATATCATCATAAACTAGACTTAACATTCCGAAATTCCAAATAAGAGAGATCTTCTAACACTTTTACACAGTATATCCATTTCGATTCATCGATAACATTTCATTACATACAAAATATGCTTATACAACAATAACATAATAACCAACAAGACTTGGCCATAATTCTGAATAGCTCTCCACTGCCTTAGTCCAATTCAAACATCTCAAAGAGTGACAAGCTGACCTGAAAGATTTATATAATAACAGAGTGAGCTAAAAATATCTCAGCAAGTGACAAAGCATATCTAACACGAAAGGGGACAGTTTCAAACGAACAAGATATCACAATGCAAGAAAGAATCCAAGAGATTCAAGGATATCATCTTATTAGATACAGAATCGCAAATGCCATTTCATTCATAACATATTTGATTCATAACAAATGGAGCATAGAGTAATTCGAGCATATCAATAGCGTACGAGATGTTCCGGAGCATATCAATTGCAAATAGGACATTTCAGAATATATCCGTTCATAGCAAATGGAGCACAGAGTAATCAGAGCATATCAATAGTGTACGAGATGTTCCGGAGCATATCAATGGCAAATAGGACATTTCAGAACATATCAATTTATAGCAAATGGAGCACAGAGTAATTGGAGCATACCAATAGCGTATGAAATATTCTGGAGCATATCAATGACAAATGGAACATTTCGGAATATATCAATGGTATGTGAAGCATTTTGAAGTATATCAATGGCATAGGAAACATTTTAGAGCATATCAATACAAAATACGAAACAGAAGCTCAGACGTCGTACCCTAGCATAGTGCTTGTGAGGTTTAACTCAATGGTGGCTCTATGCCGTGATGAGTTCTCGACTTCATCCACGGGTAGCCCTTTCCTACTCGAGCCCTCTCACCCTGCCCAAGTGCTAGGTCGGCTCTGAATTTCATATCAAACAAATAGATGGTGAAGTGGGATTCCAAACATAATATGGTCCATCCATTTCTGAATGACCACCAAATATAATCTAGAGCATCGCGGGCTCTAAGCACATACCCTTTATCATTTCTGGCAAAGGCCCAAATAATCCCACAAACACCAAAGTACAAAAGGATATTGTGAACAATAAATTTGGACATATCTAAAGCACATGCGGAACAATGAAATGTACATGTGCCTTTATGAGTCAATACGATGTAAACATAATCCTTTACAAATGTATTCAGATTTAAAAGAAAATGAAAGCAAGAGTATACAAGGATTCCAAGCAATCACATATAGTTCAATTCAAATAAGAAGGTTAGATGAAATCAATTTTCAAAGGAATGAAACCAGAATATGTGAAATCGACCAAAGCTCGATTTCTGGCAGAATTCAAGAGGCATATTGAACAAATGATTCAAACTATCAATCGTGCTCCAAATTACTCAGAAATATATCATTGGAAAGATATTTCAATCTACTTCTAGATAAAACAAGCTTCATATGAATTGAACTATTCAACAGAGAGAGTTACAAATAATTTGGTAAACAAGGGTCGTAGAACAAAATCTCTGTTTGGTAGAATTCATAATGTCAGATTCAACAGATAACTAGGCAGGTGTTTGGATTCTAAATCTTTCAATCCATACATCAAAAGAAAGATCTACGAGTCTAGTTTCCAATGAAATCAGTTTTGAACAAATCAGAGTTTCCAACAAAGACTTATAGGCAGCTCGGTATCAAAAGGTCAGAATCTCAAAAGTTGCATAGATTTGAATCGTTACATCTAAACAGGAGATATATCAAATGCAAGGCTAGAACAATTTAAAGTTTCTCATATTTAAAGCAAATGTAGAGATAAAATTACAGTAAGGAAAGATCAGGACACTTGCAATAGGAAAGATTAGAAATCTTACAATAGGAAGGATCGGAACACTTGCAAGAGAAAAGATTAGAAAGCTTGCAGTAGAAAGGATCAGAACACTTGTCTTTTAAATATTTTGATCCGAAGATCCAAAGAAGGTGTCAGCCCAAATCCTTCTACTTTTCCTCCGTGTCCTCTCCCTGTTTCGTTTTCTATATGTCTTCTCTTTTTCCTCCATAACTGCAGCTCATGCAGAACATAGAGGTATAGTCACCTGCTCTCTCTTACTCTCATTCCTTCGTTTTCTTTCCCAAACGCAGCTACCACAGCCACCGCCGTTGCCGCTGCCACAGTCGCAGCCCCTTCCATCGCACTGCCTTCTTCCTCCCCTTCTTTCGCAGACACAGCTGCTGCATACATAGTCGCTATCGTCGCGGCCACAACCTCGTCCGCAGCCCCTTTTCCCCCCTTTACTTTCTTTTCTTTCCCAGCTACAACTGCTGCAGTTGCAGTCGCAGCCATGGCCGCAGCCACCACAACCGTAGCCTCTTCTTCCTCTCCTGCTCTATTTCCTCTCCTTCTCTTCCAACTGTGGCTGCCACTGCCGTAGCTGCCTCCCCTTCTCCTCTTCCTCTCTTCTTCCCTTTTCCTTTCTCTTCTTCTTCCTTTCCTTCTCTTCTTTCCCAGCTGCACTACTGCAGTCGCAGCCTCAGCCACGGCCGCAGCCTCTTCTTCCTCCCCTGCTCATCTTCCTCTCCTTCTTCTCTTCCAAATGCAGCTGCCATCGCCGCAGCCGCAGCCCCTTCTTCCCCTTCTCTTCTTCCTCTCCTTCCCTTCTTCCTTCCTCTTCCTCTTTCCCTGCCACAGCTGCAGCTGCCGCAGCTGCAGCTACTTCTTTCCTTTCTCCTCTTCTTTCTCCTTCCTTTCTTCTTCTTCTCTTCTTCTCCTTCTCCCCTTCTTTTCCCCGACGAACAGCACCTCCTCTCCTCTGTTTCCTCCTGCAGGAAACAGAGGTGCCGCCTCTTCACCCGCTTCTACTTCTTCTCTTCCTCTTCTTCTTCTTCTCCTTCTTCTTCTCCTCTTCTTCCCTTCTCCTACCCGACACCCCACACCTTCTCACTGCAGCCCATGCCGTAGCCCTCCTTTTTTTTCATTTTCTCTTCTTCTTTTTCCTCTTCTTCTTCTTCTCCTCCCTAATGCCCCACACCTCATCTCCTCTGTTTCCGCCTGCAGGAAACAGAGGTGCTGTAGCCCTAGCTGCTTCCACCTCTCACTCCTCTCCCACTTCCCTCTCTTTATCTTCTTCTTCTATTCTTCTCTTCTCCCTCTTCTTCCTCCTCTCTTCTTTTCCCTCTTCTTCTTCTTTTCTTCTTCTCCTCTTCTTTCTTTCTCCTCCCCAACGCCCCACAGCTCCTCACTGCAGCCCTTGCCGCAGCCACCTCCTCTTTTCTTCTTCTTCTTCTTCTTCTTCTCCTCCCTGACGCCCCCACACATGAACTCCTCTATTTCCTCCTACACGAAACAGAGGTGCTGTAGCCCTAGCTGCTGCAGCTATCTCTCTTTCCTCTCCCTCTTCCCTCTCTTCTTCTTTTTCTTTTCTTCTCTTCTCCCTCTACTTCTCTTCTTCTTCTCTCCACGCCCCACAGCTCCTCTCTCTATTAGCGTGGGAGGCGGTGGGATAAAACCAAAATTTTTGGTTTTTTTATTTTTTTTCTTTTTACAACTTAACAATTGAGTCCTTGAAATTTTTATATTTACATATAGATCCTCCAATTTATATATAAATTATTATTAATAAAATTTTAAAAGTAAGAGATATTATACTTTTGTCCTTGTATATACATATGCTTTTATTTCTTTTCAAATCTGAATACATTTGTGAAAGATTATGTTTATATTGTATTGACTCGAAAACATATGTACATTTCGTTGTTCCGCATGTGCTTCCGATATATGCTAATTTCATTATTCATACTGTCCCTTTATACTCTGGTGTTTGTGGGATAAATATGAACATTTGCTAGAAATGGTAAAGGGAGTTATGCTTAGAGCCCGCGATGCTCTGCCGGCCCCCTATGACTTTACTCAAACGTGGGTGGATGGAGCTCCCAAACGTGAGAGACTTATGCTTGGTGGTTATTTAGAAATGGATAGACCATATTATGTTATGATCCCACTTCACCTTCTATGTGTTTGATATGATATCCAAAGCTTTGGCTATGTTTCTATGTATGCTTTGGATAAGAATGAAATGAATGCATCGTCATGTGACATTTTAGCTTCTATTCATGTTTTGTTCTTTGATATGTTTCCGAAATGTTATAAGTCTTTGTTATACTTTGAAATTACCATATGCCATGGATATGCTCCTTATGTCAATGATATGCTCCAATTATCCTTCCTCGATTATATGAATAAAACATGCTTCAAACGAAATGACATCGTAATTCTACACTTAAACAACACATGCTTCTGTTTCATCTTGTATCTCTGCTTTGTATTTTTGATACCTTATTTGTTTGAAAAACTATCCTCTTTGCTATAGATATGTTAGTCACTTGCTGAGCTTTATATGCTCACCCCGTTGATATATAAATTTTTCATGATGGCTTATCGCTCACTAAAATATGTAGTTAGGGTTGAGGTAGTAGGAAGCTAGAATTTTTTGGGGCAAATCTTTCGTACTTGATATGTTGATGTTGTATAAGTTCCTTTTGTGTGTATCAACGACAAATCTAGATTGATGTATCCTATAAATATTTGAAAAGTACCTCTCATGTTAGGATTTTGGGAATGTTAAGTTAAAATTATGTAATGAATGATATAAACATGTGGTACATGTTAGTTTTGTAATTGTATAGATTCTCACAATTATGGATTTATGATGTGGTTATGGTTTAGTTAAGTTGCCTTTGGATTTTAAGAATCATCTAGTGACATGATATATGATTATAAATAGCACAGGTTTTGTGAATTGTGGATTGTAGAGGTGAATGACTTGAATGTTTTTCTTAGTGACCTCAAATATGTGATTGGATCCTGGATTGTTTGTTGAATTATAATATTATCAATTTTGAGTTAGGTTCACACCTCCCGAATGAAAATTAAATTAAGGGGGGGGCGTGACAGGAACCCCTATAGAGTTCCAAGGAGGCTGATCCCTTAAAGAGATCAACCCCAAGTTTAGAATCTACAAGGGTTATAACATCTAGTATCAGAGCAATGATATTGCTACTTTTGCTGTCATCCCTACCGCCCACCACCAACCAAGCAATTCCCATAATTGCTCTTGACGTCGTCATCTCCACCGTCATCTTCTGTCGTAGATCAAATCAATCTACTGTCGTCACCTCCAATTGCATCAGAGATATGGTATTCTCCTATCACTATATCTTTTGCTGCTCTAATCTTCCATTCAAAATACCAAGAAGATGTCTTCTTATCTATCCTATGCTGCGAATTCTTTCCGTCGTAAAAGTTATCATCTTTGCGAATGAAGGATAGCTGTAAAAAATTTTAGCCGCATATTGTTGTCGTAATCGATCTATTTATAATCCTTTCTGAACAAATTTTTTTATACACTTCATAGATCATCTTGGCTCCCATCTAAGAATGATCTATTGAGGATTTTATCTCTAAAAACACTATTGTGTTGCTGCAAATTTTCAATGCAAGCCGCTGAAATTTTTCGACAAGAATTCTGCGATCGTAACTTGCACCAATTTCCTTGTTGTTATACTGCCAAAATTTTCTTGATTAAATTGGTCATCCTTGCTGTTATATAAACTGAGATTTTACTATCAAATTTCCTCCACAAATCTCTCAATTTTTTCTACAAATTTCATCGAGAAACCATTGTTTCTTCGACGACAATTCTACTCTTAAAAGACAACACATACCTATAGCAACTTCCATTGATTTCTATCAAAACTTTGCTGCCATCTACCACAGATCTAAAACTTTTTCCTAACCTTCATCCACTACCATCATAGCCCTAAAACTCCACTAAACCATACCCTCAAACTACAACCAAAACAACCACAAAATAAGTATAAACCACAGCCTATATCCATCAATCCACCAACCCTTTCGACTATCACTTATCTCAACCTATACGTGCCTTTAACCCAACAACAAAAGAGAGATCTTAACATCACAGATTTGGAGGCATATACTATGACATCTGAGAAGGTAATCAATGCTAAATTTGAAGCCTTCGAGGCATGAATGGAGGATAAGATTTAGACTCTCTTTACCGAACTCAGTTTGGGCCGACCACTAAGCCCGAAGAAATCATATCAAGGAGATAGCTTTAACCAATCGTACTAAGCCTGAAGAGATGACTTCCAAGAGACGAGAGGCTCTTTGACCGATCCCAACTATCCACGCATGAGAGTGGACTTCCCTAGATGGGAAGAAGGAGACCCGATTGATAGGATCTTGTGCGCAGAGCAATATTTTCGGTACCACAAAACCGCGGATGTATCTATGGTAGAAATTGTGGCTATACATCTTGAAGGGGATGTCATATAGTAGTTTTACTAGTTTTAACACACTCATGGAGTCCTCTCATGGTGACAATTCAAAGAAGGACCGCTGATCCGCTTCGGACCAACCGATTACGAGAACATTGATGGACAACTAGCAAAGATCCGACAAACCTCCACCATTCAGGAGTACCAAACTAGGTTTGAAAGGTTATCTAATCAAACTCGTGATTAGTTTGAAAAATAGCTATTGGGGACCTTCATTGAGGGCTTGAAGCCGTAGATCCAGGGAGAAGTTAAAGCACGACAACCGTACACGCTTATGGCAACCATCTCTTTCGCACGACTTCAAGAGGAGCGATTGAACTATAAAGCTCAGAGGACTAGGGTTGCTCCCTGACCAGCAATACTAAAGCTCTTAGCCTCCCCTACTATCAACTGAGTCATTGTACCAAAACGGTTGAAAGAGAAGAGCTTCGGGAGCAATCTATGAAGGGGTTATGTTGGCACTGCGATGAGCCATGGAGCCACGAGCATCGCTGTAGAAAAGGGAGACACTTCTTATGATTGAACCAGTAGAAGAAGAGATCATTAAACATCTAGAAGAGAGCCTTGAACATTAAGAAGAAGATATGGAAGAAGAGCCACAACCGACCGACGTTATAGTACACGCACTAGCCAGCTACTCAAACCAGCAAATGATGAAAGTTGGAGGCCTTCTCAAACAACAATCGATTATTGTTCTCATTGACATAGGCAGCACTAATATCTTCCTAAATAGTAAGGTTGCTGCTCGGATGGTGCTACACATCGAAGGTTGTAGCAAGTTCGATGTAAAGGTCACCAATGGAAGAATCCTAAGGTGCGACCAAAGATGTTCGTAGGTGAAACTATTACTACAAGACCAAGAAATTAGCACCGGCTTCTTACTCCTACCAATTGATGACTATGAGGCCGTGCTTGCCATAGAATGGCAGACGATGCTAGGTGATGTCTTTTGGAACTTCTCCAAATTAATTATGAAATTCTACTGCAAAGGCAAACAGATCATCCTACGCGGGAAGCATGGAAGCAACGTAACCACCATTTCGACCCAACGAATGGAGAAAGTTTTGCATAAGATAAATGGTGGCTTTTTTATGCATCTCTAGCAGCAACCAGAGGGGAAGAAAATAGAAATTAAAGATCAAGATCTCACCCAATGGCTTGTCGAATTTGCCAACATTTTTGCTGAGCCGAACGGTCTTCCTCCTACTTGGCAACATGACCATCGGATATTTTTCGGAGCTTCTTCAACCTTCCAAAGTCTCATGAATGATATTTTTTGGAGCTTTCTTCATAAATTTGTGCTAGTATTTTTCAATAATATTATCATTTATAGCCATTCTCTTGAGACTCACTTTCAGCATTTATGGGTTGTTTTGACAATCCTTCGAGAGAATACTCTTTTTGTTAAGCAGCCAAAGTACAGTTTTCTCTAGCAAAAAGTAGAGTACCTTAGACACATAATATCAAAAGGAGTGGCAGTAGACCCTGTTAGGATCAAGAGCACTAAGAGAGGGGGGAGGGGGGGGGGGGGGGGGGGTGAGGGGTGAATTAGTGCAGCGAAAAATTTTCGACGATTTAAAATGACATTTGTATGATAAAAACGATTTCAGTAAGAAAGCTAATTCAGAAATCACTTTAACTTGTGATCAAGTGAGATACAGTTAAAGTAAAGATATAGAGGCAGTTTGTAGTTAAGATAGAGAACAGAATGTAATTGCAAATCGAAATACGACGTTCGTACGATAAAAGCGATTTCGGTATGAAAACCGATTCAGAAATTGCTTTAACTTAGATTAGGCGAAGTGCAGTTAAAGTAAAGCAATGGAGGCAATTTACAGTTATGATAGAAAACAGAAAGTAAATGCAAATCGAGATTTAGAATAGTTCGGTCAATCTTGACCTACATCCACTTTTGGCTTCCTCCTCCGTTGAGGTCACCGATGTCCACTAGAGGCCTTCCTTCAATAGGCTAAGGCCAACCACCCTTTTACAGTTTCACTCCTTTAGACAAGCTTAGGAGACAACCCTTACATAATTTTCTCTCCTCTCTTGAAAGATCAAAACTTGGAAGAAAAGAGGGAGGAGAACTTCTTGTTGAATCTCGGATTTTGATGATGAAGTCAATTGTCATTTGTTATCTAATCTATGTGTTGAGATAAGTGTGCAGGATTAACTACGATGAGAGTAAGACAAGCAGCAGGAGTTGCGCCGGAGTCAAGATCATGATCACGTTGGGAGTTCGAGAGTTCGACGGAAGTTCGGACGGTCGTCGGAGGTTCAAAGAGAACAGATCCGAGAAGTCCAGAAGCTTGCCAAGCGAAGCTCGTCGGAACTCGCCAAGTGGATCGTCGCAAAGTCCAGGAGTATGCCGGATGTCCGCAGAAGGATCACCGAGGGTTATCGGTTGATCGACGGAAGTTGGCAGGAAACTCGCCGGAAGAAGCGATTGACGCATCGGAGCAAAGCTGCAGAAGTTGTCTTAAGAGATAATCGTAGTTAGCATGATGATTAAGCATGAAAATGGGAGGTGATCCCATTAGCTTAATCTTGGGGCAATTGGGCCCCTGAAAAGATTCAAGTGGGCCGAATGGAGTGAACCATTCGGACCCTGATTGCACCAGGAGGTGCAACCGCCCCAGCCAGGAGGTGCAACCGCCCCAGCCAGGAGGTGCAACCGCCTGGGCTGTTGGGTTGGGAGGTGCAACCGCCAGGGCTGCAAGGCTGGGAGGTGCAACCGCCCCAGCCAAGAGGTTGCACCGCCAGAGCTCAAGTTCCGAGCTCTGCCAGGCGATGCAACCACCGAGCTCAGTCTTCGAGCTCTGGCAGAGAGGTGCATCAGCCTGAGCTCAGTCTCGAGCTCTGCCAGGTGATGCATTCACCGAGCTCAGTCTTCGAGCTTTGGCAGAGAGGTGGATCAGCCTGAGCTCAGCTTGGAGCTCTGCCAGGTGATGCAACCACCGAGCTCAGTTTCGAGCTCTGCCAGGTGATGCAATCACCAAGCTCAGTCTTCGAGCTCTGCCAGGTGATGCAACCATCGAGCTCAGTCTTCGAGCTCTGGCAGAGAGAAGCAATCGGCAGAGCTCAGTCTTCGAGCTCTGCCAGGCGGTGCCACCTCTCCAGTCGAGAGGTGCAACCGCCTGATCCCAGAATTCTGGGATTTGATCGATTTGATCGTTTTGAGCTAGAATTTTGAATTGGGTTGGGGCCTATAAATACCCCACCCATTCAGCACTGAAAAGATACAGACCTATACCGAAATCTTGATCTTTTCTGTGATTCTAAGAGCTCAAAAGTGTTGTAAAGCCTTTAAGTCTCCTCCTTCTGTTCTTCAAGTTTTCAATTGTAAAGTGAGGAGAGAAAGGTCTGTAAAGGTTGTCTCCTAAGCCTGTCAAAAGGAGAGAAACTGTAAGAGGGAAGTTTGGCCTTCGCCCATTGAAGGAAGGCACCTAGTTGACGTCGACAACCTCATCGGTGGAGGAAGCCAAAAGTGGAGTAGGTCAAGGCTGACCGAACCACTCTAAATCTCTGGTTTGCGTTTAATTTCGAGCACTTTATCATTACTGCAAACCTCCCTCATCACTACTGCTCTCTGCGCTTTCACGAACGAGTTCTAAGTGCTGTTCTTCCAAATCTGCATTCAGACGTAAATTCGTATTTTCATACATTACAGTTTACGTTTACGTTTGATTCTGCAGAACTGTTTTCCGTGCTTTTACGAACGAGCTTCTTTGCAGTTTACGCTTACATTTTAATCCTATTAATAACTGCAATCTGTCCTCTACAATTTTACGAACGAGTTTCAACATTTAGACGTAAAACTGCATTCAGACGTAAATCGGCTTTCCTCGCTCAATCATCAGATGTCAGTTCACGTTTACGTCTTGTTTTCAACTGCATACTGCCTTCTGCGATTATACAAACGAGTTTCAAAGTTTAGACGTAAATCTGCGTCTAGACGTAAAACTGCGTTTAGACGTAAATCTGCGTTTAGACGTAAAACTGCGTTTAGACGTAAAATTGCGTTTAGACGTAAATCTGCGTTTAGACGTAAAACTACGTTTAGACGTAAATCTGCGTTTAGACGTAAATCTGCGTTTAGACGTAAATCTGCGTTTAGACGTAAATCTGAGTTTAGACGCAAAACTGCGCTTAGACGCAAAACTGCGCTTAAACGCAATCTGCGCTTAGACGCAAACTGCACTTAGATACAAACTGAGAATTTGCTTTTGCATCATAATAGTTTTTGAATGAACGCAGCTTTTGGTTTTTAAATTATTGTAAGATTTCCGCTGCACTAATTCACCCCCCCCCCTCTTAGTGCTCTCGATCCTAACAATTGGTATCAGAGCAAGGTTAACTCTCTAAAGGATTAAAACCCAAGAGAGATGGCATACGCCGGAAACCAAGAGGGGCATTCGATTACACGTCCACCCATGTTCAGTGGAACGGACTACACTTACTGGAAGACCCGAATGAGGATCTTTCTTATTTCTATGGATTTTGAACTGTGGAACCTTGTTGAAAATGGATTTTCAAAATCTTCTCTTCCAATGATTGATTGGAACGATTTAGAAAAAAAGGCTTTCGCTCTTAATGCAAAGGCTATGAATGCCTTATTTTGCGCACTTGATAAAAACGAGTTTAATCGTGTTTCAACTTGCGAAACTGCTTTTGATATTTGGCACACACTTGAAGTGACCCATGAGGGCACAAGTAGAGTGAAGGAGTCAAAAATCAATCTGTTGCTGCATTCTTTTGAACTTTTCCGAATGAAACCGAGTGAAACCATTGGCGACATGTTTACCCGTTTCACGGATGTCGTCAACGGTCTAAAAGGACTCGGAAAGAGCTTTTCGGATTTTGAGCTTGTTAATAAGATACTAAGATCCCTTCCTAAAAGTTGGGATCCTAAAGTCACCGCCATTCAAGAGGCAAAAGATCTGCGAAATTTCCCTCTTGAAGAACTAATCGGGTCATTAATGACCTACGAAATGACCTGCAAAGCTCATGAAGAGCAAGAAGACATCCTTCCAAAGAACAGGAAGGATATGGCACTTAAAACTTCTGAATGCCACTTGAGAGAAAACTCAAGTGATGAGGATTGTGACGATGACTTGGCACTTTTGACAAGAAAGTTTAAGAAATTCTTCAAAAGAAACAAGTTTAAAAACGATGTGAAAAATAAATTTGAACCCAAGAAGGACCAAGTAATCTGTTACGAATGTAAAAAGCCAGGACACTACAAGAGTGATTGTCCCCAAGTCAAGAAAAGAACAACAAAGAAGAAGGCGCTCCAAGCAACATGGGATGATTCGAGCGCATCTGAGGAAGAGGAGTCCAACACCGAGCAAGTTGCTCATTACGCCTTTATGGCCATCGAAGAGGAGGTAACGGATTTATTAGATGCTGATTTATCTTTCGATGAATTATTAAATGACTTCCATGATTTATTTGATGAATGCAAAGTTATAAATAGAAAATACAAGTTGCTAAAAAAGGTACATGATAATCTTACTTGTGAGTTTGATAAGTTAAAAGTCGAACATCATGATAGTTTAAATTCATGTATCAAATGTCATGATTTAGAAACTATACAAAAAGAAAACTTGCTACTTAAGGACACCTTGAAGAAATTCGAGGTTGGTAGCAAGTCATTAAACATGATCCTTACAAACAAGGGTCATGCTCCCAAAAGAAGTGGGATTGGATTTGTGAGGAGTCCTCACCGAAATCCAACTACCTTTGTAAAAGGCCCCATCTTACATGTTCAACACCAAACCAAGTGCAACTTTTGTTGCAAATCTGGACACAAGACACATTGTTGTCCATTTAAGAAAATAAGTCCAAACAAATTAATTTGGGTTCCTAAAGGAACCATGATAAACTCTATGCAACATGATAGAAAATGTAGATCTATTTATGAGGCACCCAAAAGCAAATGGGTTCCTAAAGATCATCCGTTCCTATAAAAACATTAAAAGTCTAGGCCGGAGCAAGAAATAATGTTCTGCTCCTTGACTCTCAATGGTCATAAACCAAGAATCAAAAAGGGACTCGCAACGCTTAAGTAACAAGTGGAAGCTATGAAATCACAAATACGATACAATTAGAAATATATCATATCCAAATTCACATACCCCCCTGATCTTCAAAACCTGTTCATCTACGAATTAATTCTTGTAGAAACTAAATATGTCATGATCTTAAAAGGGACATCAAACAAACATACGTACGCACGTTAAAAGATCTATCTTACAAAGAGCTTCTTCCTTAAATAAAAACTCATACGAAATCATGTAACAAACATCAATTGATCTGAAACTCTCCTCAAGGCAAAGGATCCCTAATCAAATCATCTTAAGTACTCACCTGCTGCAGGCGGTGGCACCTCTCCAGCTGGCGGTTGCACCTCCAGCTATCACGGGTTGCCAGAGGTTGCACCGCTCCAGCCAGAGGTGCAACCGCCAGCAGCTCTGCTCTTTAAAATCACGCTAGGGCCGGCTGAGGAACCGACCCCAACTCACCCCCATTTCCTCCTCTACTCTTCCAAGTCTCCTCCATTCCCATTTCACTCCTCTAAGCCTTCCAAATACCTCTTATTTCGGAGCAAAACATCAAGAATCCTTCCTTCTCTTGAAGATTTCACAAAGGTACTCTCTAAGAAGCTCTTCAATTCTGCTTTGATTTTCATTTACTTTAGCTCATCATCATCCCTCTAAACAGCAGTAGTAATGGGATCTAGAAGATCCTCAAGGGACAAGGGAAAGAGGAGAGTAGTAGAAGAGTTTGATCTCACTCTTTTTGATTCCAAAAATCATGCTGAAAAATTTCTCTCCTTCGAACTAAGAAGCATCAATAAGGGAAAATACGTAGATCTGAATGAACCAAGAGATGTAGAGACTATCCATTGGTTTGCAAACCTAAATCTACTTCCCATTTTGCAGATCAACGAACCCATTTATCCTAGACTAGTTAGATTGTTTTATAACAACATGCAAAAAGATGATGAAGAAAGGATATCAACCTATCTCTTAGGACAACACATCTCAATCACTGATAGATTCATTTGTGATATGATAGGTATTCCCATGAAAAGCATAGGACTTTACTTCAAAGGATCATGGGATGAAAAAACTATTGAAACATCCTACGTTGAAGCCT
The DNA here is from genome assembly GCF_036884655.1 of Musa acuminata AAA Group. Lineage (NCBI taxonomy): Eukaryota > Viridiplantae > Streptophyta > Magnoliopsida > Zingiberales > Musaceae > Musa > Musa acuminata. The sequence continues at coordinate 17,540,189 of NC_088355.1, read as the reverse complement.
TAGGAACAATCCTTGCCAATCCTAACGTAGAATCTATTCCTAAAAGTTGTGAACATCTAATGCCCTTTAACACTAAGATACTTCATCATATCATGACTAGTATAATTCTTCCTAAGCAATACCATCATGATGAAGTGAGTCAATTGGAATTAGGAATTATGTACCTAATTATGAAAGAACGTGACATTTGTCTTGGGTATCTGATCCAACAAAACATGTTGGAATTATCTACGAAAGATATGATGCTCCCATATGGTGGAATTATTACTAGAATAATGAAAGCTTACGACATTCAAATACCACTAGAAGAAGAAGTAATGAAATCAGATAGATTCAGCATAATAAACAAAAATCTACTTCACCGACTAAGATGTCACTATAGAAACGGTAACTGGGTTAGAATGCCTAGAAGAACTGATCCCCCTCAGCCTGAACCTGAACCAGAGCCGGAAACCCCAGTCTTTAGGAGTACCCACTCTCCTCCGATCTGTCCCTTTGAGGAAACACATCCGGTTGAGCAAACTCACACATCATCCATCGAAGATATCGGGATTCGGATGGACCGATTTGAGCAACGACAAGAACGGCTTGAACTTCGACAAGATCAAATCCTAACCGAGCTACAACAAATCCATCGACAATTTGACTCTTTACTTAGGCACTTTAATCTTCCACCTCATGAATAAGCTTGTATAAACATCTGATGTTTTTGATATGACATGTTGTAAACTCCTTATGTTATTCATGAAGGACTTTGTCTTTATGGTTACCTGATATGCTGTACATATGTTACCCTGATATGGTTATCTTTGTCTGTGTAAGCATATTTGCAAACATCTCTTGTTGTTTATCTCAGTTTTTGCACTGAAACTAAAAAGGTTTAAAAGCCTATGCCTTGAAAATATGAAGCAACATACCAATGTAAGTTGATAAGTCAGCAGTATAACATTGATATGGTTGCTACTGCTAATATGATTGCTATCATGCCATGTATCAAACAAAAATTTGCATCATACGAGCTGATATCTTACCATGTGATGCAATGCTACACTTGCTGAAATAAAAATCCTGCTATGCAATATGATATAATGCTGCACTTGAAATAATTGTGTTACTACATCAAAATTATTTTTCGAATGTTATTACTATTACATGCCTTGACAACGCTTGATCAAATAACATGTTGCAAATTATGTGACAAATATTTTTAACCAAATGCATGTAAGAAGTTCATTTTTCGGGTTGTATGCTAAAAATGGGATGTTCCCGTATACTCTTATGAAAACTCTTTGGAAAATGACTTTCCTCCGTCAAGCAAAAACAATAAAGAGATATATGTGTCATGACTTCCTTTATATGCTTGATAATGCTATCATGCTTTTTGTTGATGACAAAGGGGGAGAAAAATATGAATTGATAAACACTATGTCATAGCTGAACTGCCATAATCATATCTATGTCATAGTTGCAAATACTTGAGTGATGCTATAAACAATGTTATGCCATCCTTGCATCACCAAGAGATATGTGAACATGTACTATAGTTTGCATCATATCTTGATTTGATATTGTGAAGAAAATGCAAACTTACTAGAAAATCTCAAATGTGAGCATCATGTAAAAAAAAAAAAGTCCTTCGTAGCTTTATATGATTACATGATGAATGGTTACAAACACTATCATACAAACTTGTTGATGTATGTCATGCCTTGACATAATTCTTGAAGAGATACATCATGATAGGCATCATGATGGGAGCATTGATAAGTTTAACTGATCTAACTTATCAATACGTCACTTGAATTCTTAGGTCTTGAATTCAAGGTTGACTTATCTCAACTATGGCATATAGATAGGGGGAGTTAAGGACAACTCCTTTATCAATTGATTGTCATCATCAAAAAGGGGGAGATTGTTGAATCTCGGATTTTGATGATGAAGTCAATTGTCATTTGTTATCTAATCTATGTGTTGAGATAAGTGTGCAGGATTAACTACGATGAGAGTAAGACAAACAGCAGGAGTTGCGCCGGAGTCAAGATCATGATCACGTTGGGAGTTCGAGAGTTCGACGGAAGTTCGGACGGTCGTCGGAGGTTCAGAGAGAACAGATCCGAGAAGTCCAGAAGCTTGCCAAGCGAAGCTCGTCGGAACTCGCCAAGTGGATCGTCGCAAAGTCCAGGAGTATGCCGGATGTCCGCAGAAGGATCACCGAGGGTTATCGGTTGATCGACGGAAGTTGGCAGGAAACTCGCCGGAAGAAGCGATTGACGCATCGGAGCAAAGCTGCAGAAGTTATCTTAAGAGATAATCGTAGTTAGCATGATGATTAAGCATGAAAATGGGAGGTGATCCCATTAGCTTAATCTTGGGGCAATTGGGCCCTTGAAAAGATTCAAGTGGGTCGAATGGAGTGAACCATTCGGACCCTGATTGCACCAGGAGGTGCAACCGCCCCAGCCAGGAGGTGCAACCGCCTGGGCTGTGGGGTTGGGAGGTGCAACCGCCCCAGCCAGGAGGTGCAACCGCCTGGGCTGTTGGGTTGGGAGGTGCAACCGCCCCAGCCAGGAGGTGCAACCGCCAGGGCTGCAAGGCTGGGAGGTGCAACCGCCCCAGCCAAGAGGTTGCACCGCCAGAGCTCAAGTTCCGAGCTCTGCCAGGCGATGCAACCACCGAGCTCAGTCTTCGAGCTCTGGCAGAGAGGTGCATCAGCCTGAGCTCAGTCTCGAGCTCTGCCAGGTGATGCATTCACCGAGCTCAGTCTTCGAGCTTTGGCAGAGAGGTGGATCAGCCTGAGCTCAGCTTGGAGCTCTGCCAGGTGATGCAACCACCGAGCTCAGTTTCGAGCTCTGCCAGGTGATGCAATCACCAAGCTCAGTCTTCGAGCTCTGCCAGGTGATGCAACCATCGAGCTCAGTCTTCGAGCCCTGGCAGAGAGAAGCAATCGGCAGAGCTCAGTCTTCGAGCTCTGCCAGGCGGTGCCACCTCTCCAGTCGAGAGGTGCAACCGCCTGATCCCAGAATTCTGGGATTTGATCGATTTGATCGTTTTGAGCTCGAATTTTGAATTGGGTTGGGGCCTATAAATACCCCACCCATTCAGCACTGAAAAGATACAGACCTATACCGAAATCTTGATCTTTTCTGTGATTCTAAGAGCTCAAAAGTGTTGTAAAGCCTTTAAGTCTCCTCCTTCTGTTCTTCAAGTTTTCAATTGTAAAGTGAGGAGAGAAAGGTCTGTAAAGGTTGTCTCCTAAGCCTGTCAAAAGGAGAGAAACTGTAAGAGGGAAGTTTGGCCTTCGCCCATTGAAGGAAGGCACCTAGTTGACGTCGGCAACCTCATCGGTGGAGGAAGCCAAAAGTGGAGTAGGTCAAGGCTGACCGAACCACTCTAAATCTCTGGTTTGCGTTTAATTTCGAGCACTTTATCATTACTGCAAACCTCCCTCATCACTACTACTCTCTGCGCTTTCACGAACGAGTTCTAAGTGCTGTTCTTCCAAATCTGCATTCAGACGTAAATTCGTATTTTCATACATTACAGTTTACGTTTACGTTTGATTCTGCAGAACTGTTTTCCGTGCTTTTACGAACGAGCTTCTTTGCAGTTTACGCTTACATTTTAATCCTATTAATAACTGCAATCTGTCCTCTACGATTTTACGAACGAGTTTCAACATTTAGACGTAAAACTGCATTCAGACGTAAATCGGCTTTCCTCGCTCAATCATCAGATTTCAGTTCACGTTTACGTCTTGTTTTCAACTGCATACTGCCTTCTGCGATTATACAAACGAGTTTCAAAGTTTAGACGTAAATCTGCGTCTAGACGTAAAACTGCGTTTAGACGTAAATCTGCGTTTAGACGTAAAACTGCGTTTAGACGTAAAATTGCGTTTAGACGTAAATCTGCGTTTAGACGTAAAACTACGTTTAGACGTAAATCTGCGTTTAGACGTAAATCTGCGTTTAGACGTAAATCTGCGTTTAGACGTAAATCTGAGTTTAGACGCAAAACTGCGCTTAGACGCAAAACTGCGCTTAAACGCAATCTGCGCTTAGACGCAAACTGCACTTAGATACAAACTGAGAATTTGCTTTTGCATCATAATAGTTTTTGAATGAACGCAGCTTTTGGTTTTTAAATTATTGTAAGATTTCCGCTGCACTAATTCACCCCCCCCCCCCTCTTAGTGCTCTCGATCCTAACACTTCTAGCCTTTATAACACTTTTAAGCTCTAAAAATCACAGAGTAAGATTGGATTTTCGGTGCCCTTTCATGTAGAAAAGGGTGGGTATATATAGTCCTCAAACTAGTTTGAATTTGGAGCTTAAAAATGTCATCTCCCGGATTTCCGAGGTCCTGGCAGTACTACTGCCAGACTAGGCGGTATGATCGCCTGACAAAGCTCAGAGACCGAGCTCTGGTGGTGCCACCGCCTGACTAGGGCAGTTCCACCACCCAGTCTTGCTCGGAGACTGAGCCCAAGCGGTGCCACCACCTGATTGGGGTGGTTCCACCACCCAGCTTTCCTAGTAGACTGAGCTCCTGGGTGCCACCGCTGACCCAAGCGGTGCCACCATCGGCCAGGAAATCTGGGTCTGAATAGGCTGATCTATTCGGCCCAATTTGGGTCTGTCAAGGGATCACCTCCCATTCCTAGCTTAATCTACATGCTAACTATGATATTTCTTAAGACATTTACTGCAACTTGCTCTAGTGCGTCAATCGCTTCTTCCAGCGAGCTTCCGGCGAACATCTGACGAACCCTCGGCGATGCTCCAGCGGACTTCCGGTAAACTCCTAGACTTTTGACAATCCACTTGGTGAGTTTCGACGAGCTTCTTTGGCAAGCTCCTGGACTTCTCGGATTTGTTCTTGCAGAACCTCCAACGATCGTCCGGACTTTCGTCGAACTCTCGAACCCCCAATGTGATCATAGTCTTGACTCTGGCGCAACTCCCACTACATGTCTTACTCCCATCATAGTTATTCCTGCACATGTATAACAAACTTCGATCTAGACAATTAATACTAAGCATTCATCAAGTTGTCCGGCATGTCATTGGCCCCTCGACGCTTCATCCGATTCTTCGGCGCATCGTCCTCTCCTACGGCCTATTGCCCAATTGGCCGGTTGACTCCGCAACTCCGATATCCTTGGCACAATACCCGCTCTTCTTGACTCGATGCCCTAGTCCACGGCCCGAAGCCTTCTGTCAATATATCATATTGATAGAAACTCTTCGATTGAAAAATCCAAGCAACATGTCATCATAAACTTATGCATAACATGTCATGTCATCAACATACTTCTCCCCCTTTGTCATCAACAAAAAGGAGAAGCACCACAATCAAGCGTTTGTTATATAAGTTCAACTCATTGCATGAAAAATATAATATCAATTTTTACCATCATGCAAGTTTGCTATCATCAAATGGTAAGATATCAACATGTAAAATTGCGATGTAAGCTTTTGATATCATAACGCAAACATTTCAAGTGTTTATCAATTGTAGCATTTCATCACATGGCAAGATATCAATAAGTAAAATTACGATACAAGTTCTCGATATTTTAACATAATACAAACATGCCATAATCATAGCGTCAATTTACCATATATTTTGATGCAAGCTTCTTTTGATATCTTAACATAATATGACACTTATAGCATCAATTCATATATTTCTCCCCCTTTGTCATCAACAAAAAGGAGAATGATATAAGTAAATTTTAGACATAAGGACGGTAATTATTCATGCCATAACTAGGTTTATGTCATTTTTTCAACAATGAGTGATAGGATACCAACTATACAAACATATCAAGAAAACATGACATGGAGATAGCTTTCATTACTTCTTCCTTTTTATTTGTTGTTATCTTTTTGCATGAAGGATGAAAGTCATTTGTGAAGTTTAAATCGATAAGATATTAAAGCAGGCTTCATTTTTGCAAGGATTAAGATATGTATGTGAATCAAATCATTGTACATAAAAATATCTTCCTTTTATAAGAAGGAATCATCAAATCTATTTCTTAAAAAATATTTTTCACATGATAAGTGTACGAGAAATGCATTTGCTAGATGATTCCATATGTCAAAAATCAATGAAATGAATCAAACTTGATATGACATATGTTTATTAGGTTCGGAAGAGAATAATGCATCGAGAAAATCCAATTGTTAGGATCAAGAAAATCCGAAAATGAAATTTAACACTTTCATGCATTCGGACAAGGTTTTACTATAGATTTTCAAATACAATCAACATGCTTATTATCATGGAAATTTTTGTATTCAAAACACATAATTTCCAACATATAATTAAGACATGTAATTGTGTAAAATCATCATGGCAATTAAGTGATTTGATCATTGAATCAAGGAAGTCCGAAAAACAAGTTCATGTATTTGGACACATTTTTGAAGGATTAAAAGAGTAAGAATCTTCTCAAATCACAATATAACATACTTATTATGGAAACCAAGGCATAAGATTTTCAAAGTAAGCATGTTATAGAAATATTCAATTTTAATGTGAAATCCGACAATGAGTAACGTAAAGAGATTCAAGAAAAATCTGTGAACGATGTTCAGTCTACATTAATATTCATAACTCTGCATATGTTCAACATATTGCATGAAAAACATAATATCAAGTTTTATCATTATGCAATTTGTAAACTTGAAAATTTAGCAAATGCTACATCGTACAAACTAGCAAAAATTTAGCAAGTGCTATATCACATTAGAATATACAAGCTATCAAGTTTTAGATATACAAGGTAGTAAGATAGCATGTTCTACTTCATACAAGCTAGCAAAAACATTTTAGAACATGCAAGCTAGTGGTTTTAAGATGTTCAAAAAGCAACTCTTGCTTCTTGAAATATGCAAGTTGCAAGCTAGCAAATTTTGCTTCCTTTGTAATTTTTGAACTCATAATTTTGCTTCCGTTGCAAAGTGCAAGTTTAGCATGTTTAGCATCTTGAGACAGGTAAGATAGCACATTTTGCATTTTCTTAAGATTTCAAGCTAGTAATCATCGGTGATATTCAAGATAGTAATTTCTTCTCTTTTGAGAAGTGTAATTTTTGCTTTCTTCTTGAATTGTGCAAACTAGCTATCTACCCCTTTGTCATTATCAAAAAGAAGGGAAAAAACCCTTTACATCAATTTCTAAATCATGACAAAGGTTAGTATCAATCTTATTTGTGCATCATTATATTTTCAAATTAAAACATGCACATTTTCAAAACCTTACATTTCATTTTTCATGTATGATATCGAAAAAATAAATCATTCATTATTATGAGCATATCATACATGATACTTAAATATCAAAATTTTCAAGCATTTATCAACATTTTGATTATGATACCAAACATTTATTGTTTAAAGCATTCATGATACACATTATATGCAATTCACCACGTACATCATCATAATAAAAGCCATATGCATCATTCTGAATCATAAATATTTCAAATCATCATGGTATTAATTTGTCAAATCAACATTTCTTAGATATGCATGATACCAAAACATGGTTTCAAATGTTTAACATATAACATGCATAAAATGTTGAAAGGAGAAGGGAATAATTCAAAGATATAAAGATTTCAACCATCTTATAAACAAATAAAAGATCAAGTCATGAATCCAAAATTCCATGAATCAAAATAGTCAAAATGATCATCAAAGGTAATCTCATGTTATTCCAAGAAATCAATATCATGATTTTGATAAAACTCATTTCAAATTCAAGTCATTAAAATTATCTTACTTTCAAGAGATTCAAAAAGACAATATAATTTTATTGGTCTCTTAGTGAAAAATCAATAAGATAGAGAAAAAGGATATTTTTCAAGAATGCTTGTTTCAACTCATTGATTGATTTAATAATGCTTGTTCTTTTCTTTTACGCCAAATCCATGCATCATTCATTAAAGCTAAAAAAGATCTTTCAAAAGATCACAAAGTTTGATAATCACAAAGATCATCATGCATCATTTTGAAAGAAAACTCATTAAGCAAGATCATTATACATTATTTCAAATCAAACATGATTTCATTTATTTTCAAAATATTCATCATGATAGGACATACAAGACAAAGAAATTATTAAACATAAAGCATATTCATCAATCATGGCTTCATTGAGCATAAGGTATTTTCAACCAAAATCATTTTGTTATTTGTTGTAGTCATGCATTTTTCTTTTTAGGTGAATATATCTTTTCATGCTTAGTTTTCCATAAAATAGCCATGTATCATCATTAAGCATGATATTAATATTAAACTTCTTAATATTTTCATTAAGACATCAAGTATGGTTTCAATCAAAATCGGAAATCATCAAGATACACATTTTTCTTCTCAAGAAAAACATACATGTGATCATTAGATTTAAATCTAACATTTTATTCCATTAACATAAAACATGTAATTTTTAAGAAAAATAATAATTATTCTAAAAAAGAAAATGCATCATGGAAAACATCAAGTAATTTCGAAATAAATTAAGGGGGTATTGATTACCTCATCGTTGAATGTCGTTAAGGCGTAGTTTGCCACCTCGTCTTTCTTGATTTTCTCCTCATCTTCAGAGGAGCTCGATTCATCCCATATTGTGTTCTTCTTCTTGCGTTCAAAGCAAGTAGTTCCGTTATTTTTGTTCTTAAATTTTTGTTTCTTTAATTTTTTAAATTTCTTAGTGAGTAGTTCTTGTTCACCATCACTTGAGCTTATGCTCGAGTGGTCTTCAAATGTTCTATGTCCCAAATCCTTCCTATTCTTTGGAAGGTGGTTTTGTTAATCATCTTCATCATGTGCATTGCACACCATTTCATATGTCATCAATGAACCGATAAGTTCTTCAAGTGGAAAAATATTTAAATCTTTTGTTTCTGGTATTGTCGTTACTTTTGATTCCCAAGCTTTAGAAAGTGATTGTAAAACTTTACTAACAAGTTCAAAATTCGAGAAACATTTGCCAAGAGCTTTTAAACCATTGGCGACATCCATAAAACGGGTGTACATATCAACAATGGTTTCGCTCGGCTTCATTTGAAAAAGCTCGAAATCATGCATTAAAAAATTTACTTTAGAATCTTTTACACTACTTGTGCCTTCATGTGTGATTTCAATAGTGCGCCAAATATCGAAAGTCGTTTCGCACATAGAAACCCGATTAAACTCATTTTTGTCTAAGGCACAAAATAGAGCATTCATAGCTCTAGCATTTAAAGAAAACATCTTCTTCTCCAAATCATTCCAATGGTTCATTGAAAGAGAAGACATTCGAAAACTGTTCTCGACAATATTCCATAAATTTAAATCCAACGAAAGCAAGAAAACTCTCATTCAAGTTTTCCAATAAGTGTAGTCCGTCCCATTAAAGAATGGAGGACGAATGAGAGAGTGACCCTCTTGGATACCGAAAAGAGCCATTTCTATATTAGTGTTAAACCAAAATAGAAAACCATGGCTCCGATACCAATTGTTAGGATCAAGAGCACTAAGAGGGAGGGGGGGGGGGGGGGGTGAATTAGTGCAACGGAAAACTTTCGATGATTTAAAATGACGTTCATACGATAAAAACAATTTTGGTAAGAAAGCCAATTCGAAAATCACTTTAACTTGTGATCAAGTGAGATGCAGTTAAAGTAAAGATATAGAGGTAGTTTGCATTTAAGATAGAGAACAGAATGTAATTGTAAATCGAAGTATGATGTTCGTACGATAAAAGCGATTTCGATATGAAAGCCGATTCAGAAATTGCTTTAACTTAGATTAGGCGAAGTGCAGTTAAAGTAAAGCTATGGAGGTAGTTTGCAGTTAAGATAGAAAACATAAGGTAAATGCAAACCGAGATTTAGAGTGGTTCGGTCAATCTTGACCTACATCCACTTTTGGCTTCCTCCTCCGATGAGGTCACTGACGTCGGCTAGAGGCCTTCCTTTTGTTGAATCTCGTATTTTGATGATGAAACTACTTGATATATGTTTATGATTTAATCTGCGTTTTGAGTGACGCAGGATGCCTTGATCAGGATGAGACAATTAAAGCAGGAAAATCATGTTGTGCCGGAGGAACATGTCAGAAGATTGGACGTCGGGCCGGTGGATCGGTCGACGTATCGACAGAAGGCTTCGGGCCGTGGACTCGGGCATCGGGCCAAGAAGAGCGGGTATTGTGCTAAGGATATCGGAGTTGCGGAGTCAACTGGCCGATTGGGCAATAGGCCGCAGGAGAGGACGATGCGCCGAAGAATCAGACGAAGCGTCGAGGGACCAATGACATGCCGGACAACTTGGTTAATTGCTTAGGATTAATTGTCTCGATCGAAGTTTTGTTTTAATTGTGCAGGATTAACTATGATAACGATGAAGACATAAAGCGAAACAAAGTGTCGGAGTCAAGCGCGAAGGATTTGTTGCGAGTTCGAGAGTTCGACGGAAGTCCGAAGATTCGTTGGGAGTTCGCGGAGCTCGCCGAGAAAGATCGGAGCTTGCCGAAGAAGCTCGTTGGAACTCGCTAAGAACAAATCGTGAAGTCTAGGAGCTTGCCGGGAGTCCGCAGAATGGTTTCCGAGAGTTCATCGGAAGACCGCCGGAAGTTTGCCGGAAGCTCGCTAGAAGAAGTCTTGACTTACGGACTTTGTAATAGCTTAGAAAATGTCTTTAAATTCATAGTTAGCACGTTAATTAGGGTTAGGATTAGGTGTTAATCCTATAACCCAAGTAGGGGCCAATTAGGCCCAAGTTCGGACTGGTTTGGACCAAGTTTGGAGCCAAACCAAGTGAGCTGGAATAGTGAAGAGGTGCCACCGCCAGGGTTGGAGGTAGCACCGCCCAGGCTATGTCTTCCTGCGAGGTTGGGAGGTGCAACCGCCCCAGCCAGGAGGTGCAACCGCCAGGGGTGCGAGGCTGGGAGGTGCAACCGCCCCAGCCAAGAGGTAGCACCGCCAGAGCTCAAGTTTCGAGCTCTGCCAGGCGATGCAACCACCGAGCTCAGTCTTCGAGCTCTGGCAGAGTGGTGCATCAGCCTGAGCTCAGTCTCGAGCTCTGCCAGGTGATGCAACCACCAAGCTCAGTCTTCGAGCTCTGGTAGAGAGGTGCATCAGCCTGAGCTCAGTTTCGAGCTCTGCCAGGTGATGCAACCACCGAGCTCAGATTTCGAGCTCTGCCAGGTGATGCATCCACCGAGCTCAGTCTTCGAGCTCTGCCAGGTGATGCAACCATCGAGCTCAGTCTTCGAGCTCTGGCAGAGAGGAGCAATCGCCTGAGCTCAGTCTTCGAGCTCTGCCAGGCGGTGCCACCTCTCCAGTCAAGAGGTGCAACCGCCTGATCCCAGAATTCTGGGATTTGATCGATTTGATCATTTTGAGCTCGAATTTTGAATTGGGTTGGGGCCTATAAATACCCCACCCATTCAGCACTGAAAAGAGACAGACCTACACCGAAATCTTGATCTTTTCTGTGATTCTAAGAGCTCAAAAGTGTTGTAAATCCTTTAAGTCTCCTCCTTCTGTTCTTCAAGTTTTCAGTTGTAAACTGTGGAGAGAAAGGTCTGTAAAGGTTGTCTCCTGAGCCTGTCAAAAGGAGAGAAGTTGTAAAAGGGCAGTTTGGCCTTCGCCTATTGAAGGAAGGCCCCTAGTTGACGTCGGCAACCTCGTCGGTGGAGGAAGCCAAAAGTGGAGTAGGTCAAGGCTGACCGAACCACTCTAAATCTCTGGTTTGCGTTTATTTTCGAGCACTTTATCATTACTGCAAACCTCCTTCATCACTACTGCTCTCTGCGCTTTCACGAACAAGTTCTAAGTGCTGTTCTTCCGAATCTGCATTCAGACGTAAATTCGTATTTTCATACATTACAGTTTACGTTTACGTTTGATTCTGCAGAACTATCTTCCGTGCTTTTACGAACGAGCTTCTTTGCAGTTTACACTTACATTTTGATCCTATTGATAACTGCAAACTGTCCTCTACAATTTTACGAACGAGTTTCAACATTTAGACGTAAAACTGCATTCAGACGTAAATCGGCTTTCCTCGCTCAATCATCAGATCTCAGTTCACGTTTACGTCTTGATTTCAACTGCATACTGCCTTCTGCGAGTATACAAACAAGTTTCAAAGTTTAGACGTAAATCTGCGTCTAGACGTAAAACTGCGTTTAGACGTAAATCTGCGTTTAGACGTAAATCTGAGTTTAAGACGTAAATCGGAGTTTAGACGTAAATCTGCGTTTAGATGTAAAACTGCGTTTAGACGTAAATCTGCGTTTAGACGTAAATTTGCGTTTAGACGTAAATCTACGTTTAGACGTAAAACTGCGTTTAGACGTAAATCTAAGTTTAGACATAAATTGCGCTTAGACGCAAAACTGCGCTTAGACGCAATCTGCGCTTAGACGCAAACTGCACTTAGATACAAACTGAGAATTTGCTTTTACATCATAATAGTTTTTGAACGAACGCAGCTTTTGGTTTTTAATCGCTGTAAGATTTCCGCTGCACTAATTCACCCCCCCCCCTCTTAGTGCTCTCGATCCTAACAATTGGTATCAGAGCGGGGTATTTCTCATTTCGGATTTACACCCGAGAGAAATGACTTTTCAAGAGGGCTGTTCGGTCTTTCGTCCACCGTTCTTTAACGGATTGGACTACACTTATTGGAAAACTCGAATGAGAGTTTTCTTAATTTCTCTAAATCTGGATTTATGGAATATCATTGAAAACGGTTTTCAACTTCCCTCCAAACCGATGAACGAATGGTCGGTTTTGGAGAAGAAGAATTTTTCTTTAAACGCAAAGGCTATGAATGCCTTATTTTGCGCATTGGACAAAAATGAGTTCAATCGGATTTCTACGTGTGAAACGGCTTTCGATATTTGGCGCACTCTTGAAATCACGCACGAGGGAACTAGTAGAGTCAAAGACTCGAAAGTTAATATTTTACTGCTTGATTTCGAGCTTTTTCATATGAAACCAAGCGAAACCATTATTGACATGTACACCCGTTTTACGGATGTCGTCAATGGTTTAAAATCACTTGGTAAAAGCTTTTCGAATTTTGAACTCGTTAACAAAGTTTTGCGCTCACTTTCTAAAACTTGGGATTCAAAAGTAACTGCTATTCAAGAATCGAAAAACTTGAACCATTTTCCACTTGAAGAACTAATTAGTTCATTGATCACATATGAAATGACGTGCAATGCACGTGAAGAACTTGAGAACCACCTTCCAAAGAACAGGAAGGATTTGGGACATAGAACATTTGAAGACCACTCGAGCATAAGCTCAAGTGATGGTGAACTTAAACTACAAATGAAACGAAAATTAAAAAGCAAAAAGAATGGAACTACTTGCTTTAAACGCAAGAAGAAGAACAAAAATTGGGATGAATCGAGCTCATCTGAAGACGAGAAAGTCAACAAAAGCGAGGCGGCAAACTACGCCTTACTAGCCTACGACATTGAGGTAATTAAAATGCCTTTGGTTTATTTTGAAATTACTTGATGCTTTCATGATATATTTTCTTTTTTAGTTTAGAATTAATTTTCTTGAAAATTACATGTTTAAAAATAAAAATACAAAAATTATGATCATGCTGATAATTTCGAAAATAATATTGCATATTTTATGATAAACAAACAAAATGATTTTGATCATGGTTAAGAAGTAATAATGTGTATCATGTTTGATTAACATTGTTGAATGAAATCACGTTTGATTTAAAGTAATGCATAAAGATGTAATATGAAATGGTTATTAAATCTTATGCATGTGATTTTAAGTTATCCATGATCATGAGCTTGTTTGATCTTCTTGACTTAATTTCAAGATCTATAGCAAAAATCATGTTTGAAGATATGAAAGTGTTAATTTCATTTTCGGATTCACTTAACAATTGGTATCCTAACAATCAGATTTTCTCATACACTTATGAAAAATATTTTTCTAAAATGGATTTGATGAAATGATTCATGCTTATAAACTCCATCTTGAAATATGAATGATAGTGTTTTTGCTTGCAAAGATTTGTTTCACATTCATATCTCCTATGATTCATGTGCAGAAAAAGAATTTATAAATCATAATACAATGAGATTTCTTATGCAAAAATGAAGTGCTTTTGTGATTCTTTGCTAAAGAGAATAATCATAATCATGATCTTGATAATTATAACATGAAGCTCTTTATAAATCAAGATCGTTCATTATGCTCCCTACATTTATCAAAAAGGGTTTCTTCAAATGAAATGCAATTCAATGAAGTGTCATATTGATATCTTGAAACTTGGAATATTTTAAAATGTGATCTTTGATAAGAATGTTTCAAGTTGCTCTTTGTACTATATCTTTTCAAATGAATCATGAGCCTTGAATACAAGATTTCTTTGCCTTATGCTTATCTCAATTTGGCATATAAAAACTAAGGCATGCTTAGATGAAAAGGAATCTCTTAAAAAATGCCTTTCCCATTTGATCGAGATTAATGATTTCATGATATTTTATGAATCTCGAAATTAATTTTAATGACTTGATTATGAACTTCAAGTTAATGATTTAATTTGAATAAGTTTTATCTAAATCATAATCTTGATCTTGCAAAATTAAAGTCACAAATAATATCTTATGGTATTCATGAATTGATACTCACAATATGAAAGCATTGATATTCATGACTTGAATTGGATTGAAACATTGTATGCTTAATTTAATCATTCTCCTATGTTTCAAAAATTCCTTAAATGCCTTATGTGATGATTGAAAACTAATCTGCTTTATGATGAATTACGAATCATGACTTGATCTATGATATAAATGCCTTGAAATGATTGAAATATTTAACACTTTTATGCTCTACCCCCTACTTTCTTCTTGTTTTCAATGATAAAATGGGGAGAAGTTTTGATCATGCATGGTAGGATATAATTTGACAAAATTGATACCATCATGATATGAAACATTAATGTAATTATGAATGATGATATGATATCATGCATGTAATACTTCAACTTATGATAATGATGCATGCAATGATAAAATATTCATGATGAAAAATTGTCTTGACATTCATAACTTGATTATCCATCATTTGTCATGATTTTGAAATCGTTCTAAAAGGAAAAGAGAACTACAAAACTGTATTCTCTCTTTTTTACAATGACAAAGGGGGAGATAGCTAGCTTGTACAAGTCAAGAAGATGCAAAAACTTGATTGCGAGCTTACCTATTTTAAGAAGCAAAGATTGCTAACTTGCTTATTTCAAGAAGAAAAATTGTCTTCTTGAACATCACTATCTTGAATATCTCAAGAAGCAAAACTTGCAATTTGCACATTGCAATAGGAAGCAAGAATCATGAGCTTACACAAGAAATTTATCTTGCATCTGCTTTCGAAATTTTTGCTAGCTTATGTATTGTGAAACTTGTACATCATAAAAATTGCTAGCTTGTTGGTCTAAAGAGAAGCAAAAAGTTGCTATCTCAAAAGAAGAAAATGTGCTATCTTGCCTATCTCAAGAGGCAAAAATGCTAACTTGCGCATCTAGCAAAATGAGCAAAATTTTCAAGAAGCAAGAGTTGCCTTCTTGAACATCTCTAATTTGCTAGCTTGCATAATATAGAACTTGCTATCTTGAACATTACCAAAAGTGCTATCTTATATGCTATAAAACTTGCATATCTAAAACTTGATAGCATGAATGTTCTAAGCATGATGTAACACTTGCTAAATCTTCTAGCTCCAAGATTGCATGATGATAAAACTTAATATTATGATTTTCATGCAAAGAGTTGAACCAATATCACACACAAACACTTGATTATAGTACTTCTCCTTTTTGTTGATGACAAAGGGGGAGAAGTATGTTGATGACATGACATGTGATGCATAAGTTTATGCATAAGTTCATGTTGACGTGTTGCAAGTATTCATGATGAATATTGCAATGACTTGAATTCAGTTTGAATTCAAGGTTCTATCAATATGGCATATTGATAGGGGGAGTTTGTTTAAACTCCGGGAGTTAAGGTTAACTCCGTCATCAAGTAGTTGTCATCATCAAAAAGGGGGAGATTGTTGAATCTCGTATTTTGATGATGAAACTACTTGATATATGTTTATGATTTAATCTGCGTTTTGAGTGACGCAGGATGCCTTGATCAGGATGAGACAATTAAAGCAGGAAAATCATGTTGTGCCAGAGGAACATGTCAGAAGATTGGACGTCGGGCCGGTGGATCGGTCGACGTATCGACAGAAGGCTTCGGGCCGTGGACTCGGGCATCGGGCCAAGAAGAGCGGGTATTGTGCTAAGGATATCGGAGTTGCGGAGTCAACTGGCCGATTGGGCAATAGGCCGCAGGAGAGGACGATGCGCCGAAGAATCAGACGAAGCGTCGAGGGACCAATGACATGCCGGACAACTTGGTTAATTGCTTAGGATTAATTGTCTCGATCGAAGTTTTGTTTTAATTGTGCAGGATTAACTATGATAACGATGAAGACATAAAGCGAAACAAAGTGTCGGAGTCAAGCGCGAAGGATTTGTTGCGAGTTCGAGAGTTCGACGGAAGTCCGAAGATTCGTTGGGAGTTCGCGGAGCTCGCCGAGAAAGATCGGAGCTTGCCGAAGAAGCTCGTTGGAACTCGCTAAGAACAAATCGTGAAGTCTAGGAGCTTGCCGGGAGTCCGCAGAATGGTTTCCGAGAGTTCATCGGAAGACCGCCGGAAGTTTGCCGGAAGCTCGCTAGAAGAAGTCTTGACTTACGGACTTTGTAATAGCTTAGAAAATGTCTTTAAATTCATAGTTAGCACGTTAATTAGGGTTAGGATTAGGTGTTAATCCTATAATCCAAGTAGGGGCCAATTAGGCCCAAGTTCGGACTGGTTTGGACCAAGTTTGGAGCCAAACCAAGTGAGCTGGAATAGTGAAGAGGTGCCACCGCCAGGGTTGGAGGTAGCACCGCCCAGGCTATGTCTTCCTGCGAGGTTGGGAGGTGCAACCGCCCCAGCCAGGAGGTGCAACCGCCAGGGGTGCGAGGCTGGGAGGTGCAACCGCCCCAGCCAAGAGGTAGCACCGCCAGAGCTCAAGTTTCGAGCTCTACCAGGCGATGCAACCACCGAGCTCAGTCTTCGAGCTCTGGCAGAGTGGTGCATCAGCCTGAGCTCAGTCTCGAGCTCTGCCAGGTGATGCAACCACCAAGCTCAGTCTTCGAGCTCTGGCAGAGAGGTGCATCAGCCTGAGCTCAGTTTCGAGCTCTGCCAGGTGATGCAACCACCGAGCTCAGATTTCGAGCTCTGCCAGGTGATGCATCCACCGAGCTCAGTCTTCGAGCTCTGTCAGGTGATGCAACCATCGAGCTCAGTCTTCGAGCTCTGGCAGAGAGGAGCAATCGCCTGAGCTCAGTCTTCGAGCTCTGCCAGGCGGTGCCACCTCTCCAGTCAAGAGGTGCAACCGCCTGATCCCAGAATTCTGGGATTTGATCGTTTTGAGCTCGAATTTTGAATTGGGTTGGGGCCTATAAATACCCCACCCATTCAGCACTGAAAAGAGACAGACCTACACCGAAATCTTGATCTTTTCTGTAATTCTAAGAGCTCAAAAGTGTTGTAAATCCTTTAAGTCTCCTCCTTCTGTTCTTCAAGTTTTCAGTTGTAAAGTGAGGAGAGAAAGGTCTGTAAAGGTTGTCTCCTGAGCCTGTCAAAAGGAGAGAAGTTGTAAAAGGGCAGTTTGGCCTTCGCCTATTGAAGGAAGGCCCCTAGTTGACGTCGGCAACCTCGTCGGTGGAGGAAGCCAAAAGTGGAGTAGGTCAAGGCTGACCGAACCACTCTAAATCTCAGGTTTGCGTTTATTTTCGAGCACTTTATCATTACTGCAAACCTCCTTCATCACTACTGCTCTCTGCGCTTTCACGAACAAGTTCTAAGTGCTGTTCTTCCGAATCTGCATTCAGACGTAAATTCGTATTTTCATACATTACAGTTTACGTTTACGTTTGATTCTGCAGAACTATCTTCCGTGCTTTTACGAACGAGCTTCTTTGCAGTTTACACTTACATTTTGATCCTATTGATAACTGCAAACTGTCCTCTACAATTTTACGAACGAGTTTCAACATTTAGACGTAAAACTGCATTCAGACGTAAATCGGCTTTCCTCGCTCAATCATCAGATCTCAGTTCACGTTTACGTCTTGATTTCAACTGCATACTGCCTTCTGCGAGTATACAAACAAGTTTCAAAGTTTAGACGTAAATCTGCGTCTAGACGTAAAACTGCGTTTAGACGTAAATCTGCGTTTAGACGTAAATCTGAGTTTAAGACGTAAATCTGAGTTTAGACGTAAATATGCGTTTAGATGTAAAACTGCGTTTAGACGTAAATCTGCGTTTAGACGTAAATTTGCGTTTAGACGTAAATCTGCGTTTAGACGTAAAACTACGTTTAGACGTAAATCTAAGTTTAGACGTAAATTGCGCTTAGACGCAAAACTGCGCTTAGACGCAATCTGCGCTTAGACGCAAACTGCACTTAGATACAAACTGAGAATTTGCTTTTACATCATAATAGTTTTTGAACGAACGCAGCTTTTGGTTTTTAATCGCTGTAAGATTTCCGCTGCACTAATTCACCCCCCCCCCCCTCTTAGTGCTCTCGATCCTAACACCTTCAATACGCGAAGGCCAACCACCCT
The DNA here is from genome assembly GCF_036884655.1 of Musa acuminata AAA Group. Taxonomy (NCBI): domain Eukaryota; kingdom Viridiplantae; phylum Streptophyta; class Magnoliopsida; order Zingiberales; family Musaceae; genus Musa; species Musa acuminata. The sequence continues at coordinate 17,521,470 of NC_088355.1, read as the reverse complement.
TTTACAGTTTCACTCCTTTTGATGGGCTTTGGAGACAACCCTTATAGAATTTTCTCTCCTCTCTTGAAATATCAAAACTTGAAAGAAAAGAGGGAGGAGAACTTCTAGCCTTTACAACACTTTTGAGCTCTAAAAATCATAGAGTAATATTGGATTTTCGATGCCCTTTCATGTAGGAAAGGGTGGGGTATATATAGGCCCCAAACTGGTTTGAATTTGGAACTCAAACATGTCATCTCCCGGATTTTTTGGGTTCTGACGGTACTACCGCTAGACCGGGCGGTGCGACCGCTTGACAGAGCTCGAAGACCGAGCTCTGGTAGTGCCACCGCCTGACAGGGGGTTTCCACTGCCTAGTCTTGCTCGGAAACTGAGCCCAGGTTGTGCCACCGCTTGACTGGGGTGGTTCCACCGCCCAGCTTTCCTGGGAGACTAAGCTACTGGGCAGTGCCACTGCCGACCCAAGCGGTGCCACCGTCGGCCAGGAAATCTAGGTCCAAATGGGCTAATCCATTCGGCCCAATTTGAGTCTGTCAATGGCTCAATTGCCCCCAGATTAAGTTAATGGGATCACCTCCCATTCCTAGCTTAATCTATATACTAACTATGATATTTCTTAAGACATTTACTGCAACTTGCTCCGGTGCGTCAATCGCTTCTTCCGGCGAGCTTCCGACGAACTTCTAGCGAACATCCAACGAACCCTCGGCGATGCTCCAGCGGACTTCCGGCAAATCTCCTAGACTTGTGACGATCCACTTGGCGAGTTCCGACAAGCTTCTTTGCAAACTCCTGGACTTCTCGGATTTGTTCCTATAGAACCTTCGATGACCGTCCGGACTTTCGTCGAACTCTTGAACCCCCAACGTGATCATGGTCTTGACTCCGGCACAACTCCTGCTATATGTCTTACTGCCATCGTAGTTAGTCCTGCATATATAAAATAAAAATCGATCTAAACAATTAATACTAAGCATTAATCAAGTTGTCCGACATGTCATTAGTCCCTCGACGCTTCGTCCGACTCTTCGGCGCATCGTCCACTCCTACGGCCTATTGCCCAATCAGCCAGTTGACTCTGCAACTCCGATATCCTTGGCGCAATACCCGCTCTTCTTAGCCCGATGCCCGAGTCCACGGCCTGAAGCCTTCTATCGATACGTCGATCGATCCACCGGTCCGACGTCCAATCTTCTGACATGTTCCTCCGGCCCAACATGATTTTTCTACTTTAATTGACTCATCCTGATCGAAGTATCCTGCGTCACTCAAAATATAGATTAAATCATAAACATATATCAAGTGGTTTCATCATCAAAATACGGGATTCAACACTTCTTGCCTATGCTAGTAGTAATAATTTTAAGTCATTTCAAGTGGATGTTAAAAGTACTTTTCTTAATGGCTTTATTTTCGAAGAAGTTTATGTTGAACAACCTCTCGTATTTGAGAATGATAATCTCCCTAATCATGTGTTTAAATTGACTAAAGCTCTCTATAGTTTAAAGCAAACCCCAAGGGCTTGGTATGAGAGACTTAACTATTTTCTTATTCTAAATAATGTCTCTAAAGGCAAGGTTGATACTACATTGTTTATCAAAAATTTTAAAAATAATTTTCTTATTGTTCAAATTTATGTTGATGATATTATTTTTGGTTCCACGAATGAATATCTATGTGAGTCATTTGCTAAAAGTATGAGTCTTGAATTTGAAATAGGTTTGATGGGAGAATTAACTTTCTTTTTAGGCTTACAAATCAAACAACTAAGTAATAGTATTTTTCGTAGTCAAACAAAATATGCTTTAGATTTGCTAAAAAGGTTTAATATGGATAGCTCAAAGGCTATCAACACTCCTATGAGCACCTCCACTAAGTTGGACATTGATGAAAGTTAAGAAAGCTTTGATAAAAAAAGCTTATAGGGGTATGATAGAAAGTTTACTATACCTCACCGCAACTAGACGAGATATCATATTTAGTATAATACTTTGTACTAGGTTTCAATCTAATCCTAAGATATCTCATCTTAAATCAGTTAAGAGAATACTTAGATATCTTAAAGGAACCACAAATCTAGGATTGTGGTATCCAAAATCTGAGAACTTTGACCTAATTACTTATGCTGATGCGGATTTTGCTGGATGTAGATTAAATAGAAAAAGCACATCAAGAACATGTCAATTTTTAGGACATGCACTTGTTTCTTAGTCTTCCAAAAAACAAAACTCGGTTGCACTATCTACAACCGAAGCTGAGTACATTACAACTAGTGCATATTGTGCACAAGTTGTGTGGATGAAAAATACTTTAGAGGATTATAAGATTCATCTTAAAAACATTCTCATAAAATGTGACAACACGAGTGCAATATATTTAACAAAAAATCTCATTCAATACTCTAGAACTAAACATATTGATATTAGTCATCACTTTATATGAGATCATATTAATAATTATGATGTAATCTTAGAGTTTATTGATACAAAACATCAATTAGTCGATATTTTTACAAAGCCTTTAAGTGAAGAACAATTTGATTTTATTAGAAGAGAATTAGGAATGTTAATTTGTCCAAATGCATGAATTTGTTAAATTTTATTTTCGGACTTTCTTAATTCTTTGGATCACTCACTTAAATCTTCTCCTCTTATGATGCGAATTTTACATGATAATGTAAATAAGGTTGTGTGCTTCACGACAATAAAATATTTACTTTGATGTTGGAATTTTGTGCTTGATGCTGAAGATTTCTATAATGTTGTGATCTCTTTAAATGATGAGCATGTTATCATACAATGATGCAATATCATGTTTATTTTGATGCTGAAAATTTCTATGATGATTATAATCTCTATTAAATATTGAGAAGTTTTAATCGTGTATATGATGCAATATTGGATTCCTAACTTTTGAGTGCTACAAGCACTAATGATATTACCTCATGCAAGTAGTGATGAAAGGCTATGACGAAACATTTTATAAATGCATAAAGTGTTTATACATATCTTGATGTTTGATACATGGAAGTCATTGACAAATGCATCTCTCATAGATTTTACTCTTATGAATTTTTAATGAGAAATGGATTTGATGTAATACTCTTCTCACTATGAAGTTTTATTCATTAATTTCTCCTTCATGTGATACTCCTCTCCCATGAATTCTTCCTTATTCTTCTGATGAAAAATGAAGAAATTCCAATGGATATCTTAATCCTTGAAAAATGAATTTTCGTGTATAATAATTATTTGCAAGATTGGGGATTTGATTTCATATGGATATCTCGATCCTTTTCATGAATCCCTTCTCTTTATCAAAATAAAAGCATGTTTTAACAAAAACTTATTTATCGTTTTTGACTTGATTCAAATCATTTCATAAATTTAGTTCTTAATGGATTCCCTTCTTACCTTCTTTCCTCTTATTCATGCAAAATGTGATGACAAAAGGGGAGAAGTTGATGGAATCTATCGCTTTAATGTTGATAACATTTAATGATGAGAACTTTTGAGTGTGAAACTTGCTTGAATTCTTTTACCACACTAGTATTATTAAATTATTCTCCGTTTTGTTGATGGCAAAGGGGGAGAAATAATACCAAAATGTGGTAAATTGATGATAAATGTATGCAATGTATTTCATCATATATACTTGAAATGTTTGCTTGATAAATTTCTTTCACTATGATAAGATATATAGAGCTTAACTTGCTATTTTACAATAGATATCTTACCATAGAATGATGAACTGCTATATTTGTCATCTTTCATATTTGAAATATTATAATTAAAAATAGATGTCATGACTTGACATCATACTTGACATCGTATCTTGAGAATGTTAGATCATGATAGGAATCATGATGTGCATATTGATAAATCTAATGAATTTATCTTATCATTTTGTTTCTTGAATTCAAAGCCCTTGAATTCAGGAATGTCTTTTCAAGTATGGCATATAGATAGGGGGAGTTAAGGTTAACTCCGTCATTAATTGATTGTCATAAAAAAGGGAGAGATTATTGAATCTCGGATTTTGATGATGAAGTCAATTGTAATTTATTTGATCTAATCTATATGTTAAGAAAAGTGTGTAGGATTAACTACAATAGCAGTAAGACATAAACAAGTGTTGTGCCGAAGTCAAGATTGAGATCTCATTGGGAGTTCGAGAGTTCGTCGGAAGTCCGGACGTTCATCAGAAGTTTTGTCGGAACCAACCGAGAAGTCCAGGAGCTTGCCAAAGAAGCTCATCGAAACTTGCTAAGAAGATCATCGTAAAGTCCAGGAGCTTGCCGGGAGTCCACTGGATTATTATTGAGAGTTCATTGGATGTTCGCCGAAAGTACGTCGGAAGCTCGTCGGAAGAGCAATTGACACATCAGAATAAGAAGCACTATAATTATGTCTTAATTATCGTAGTTAAAGCATAACTTAAGTTAAGATTAGGAGTTAATCCCACTAACTTAATTAGGGAATAACTGGGCCCTTAACAAAGTTGAATTAGGCCAAATTGAGCAGCTAATTCAGCCCTTGAAAACATAGCCGGCGGTGGCACCGCTAGGGCCAACGATGGCACCGCCAAGGCCAGCGGTAGCACCGCTTGGAAAGCAATGCTCAAGGATTTCTAGGCGATGGTACTGCCTAGACTAGGCGGTGGTACCGTTGGCAGTTAATGCTGCCAGCGATGGTACCTCTCCTATCAGGCGGTGGTACCGTCAGAGCTCGGTCTCCGAGCTCTATCAAGTGGTGGTATCGTCTAGACTGGGCGGTGGTACCACCTAGTGTCAGGTGTTAGGTAGTGGTACTGCCCAATAATGGTGGTGGTTTTGCCAATACCCCAGAACCTGGGATGAGACACTTTTTGGCTCCATTTTTTAAAGTCATTGGGGCCTATAAAAACCCCACCCTTTTCTGCATGAAAGGGCACAAAAGCTATTGGCATAATCTTATGTTCTTGAGTCTTGAATTATTGTAAAAGTGAAGAGTTCTCCTTCTTCATCTCTTAGCCTTGTAACCATCCAAGAAAGATGAGTGAGACTTATAAGGGTTGTCTCCTAAACCCGGCAAAAGGAGAAAGAGCTATAAAAAGTGGTTAGCCTTCGCCTATTGAAGGAAGGCTTATAATGGACCCTGGAGACCTCATCGGAGGAGGAATCCGAAAGTGGATGTAGGTCACATTAACCGAATCACTCTAAATTCTAGTTTGCTTTTCATTTGTATAATTTATATTACTACAAATCTCCTTAATTCTCTCTTGCACTTTTACGAAAGCTTTCAAGTTCATATTCTCTCCTAAATGAATTGAATCGAAACCATTTTCGTCGGAATCAGTTTTAATCGAAACGAATATTTTTCTGAAATCGAGAAAGTTTTCTGCTGCACTAATTTACCCCCCTCTTAGTGCTACTCTTGATCCTAACACTATGGACCTATTGCTAGTCATATGTGCCCAGCAAGCCAATCATATGAGTGATGGCACGTGGCTTGACACGCAGTCATTTTGCTTATTATATTTTGATATTTTATTACTTTATATTGACTATTGCATATATGCATATATATATTGTGATGTCCTTGGATCTGTGCAATGGGAATCGAATCATGATGAGATCATGATAATGAGACTGATTCACCTTTAAACATAGATCCTAAATAGTCCTAGTCATAGGTTACTTGAGAGGGACATCGAGATAACTGAACATACTGGTGTGTTGTATACTCGTCCATATAATAGATGTAGCTAGTCTCATAGCTGCTCATGTGGGGACACTAGGGATACAATACAGGTGCTCATTGGAGAATGAGTTCACTAATTGATCTACTTACGGAATGCTGGATGGTTGATGATGCCTTATTGTCAGACAACGATTCCATAGTCCCAATGGTGTATCTGGTCCTTAGACTTGAGACACCAAGGATGTCATGTTTGAGTAGTTCATTCTTTAATAATGGACTTATAGGTCTAGAGGTTCCAAAACTAGTACAGTCAGCTATTGAGAGTGGTAGCCAATCTTACGAAGACTATTAAATGTCGATAGAGGATCATCCACTCTTAGTGCCATGAGAGGAATGTCCCATATGTTTTTGCTCAGACAAATCCTTGGTTAGGGTTATTCGGATTGAGAGAGAAAAAGTTCTCTAGGAGAATCCGATTAGAGCGAGACTCGAGTAGAAACCGTATGGGTCTGACAGCACCGTGTCTGGTGTATGGTCTCTGGGATATTAGATGGATGAGAAACTATAGGTACACGGTAACTGAGGACAGATATGTTCAATGGATTGGATTTCCCTATATCGTCTAGGGACTGCGACGTAGTGGCCTAGTACGTCTGTAATTGATGAGTCGAGTGAATCATTATGGAGATAATAATACACTAAGCTAGAAGGAGTTATGATAGGTATGACTCACGGCCAGCTTAATATTGGGCCTAGAGGGTCATACACATATGGTAGGCATTGCGATGAGTAGAGGTTCGGATATGAGATATCCGTCGGAGCCCCTATCTTATTGGATACCCAATAAGCCCTTAAATTATTGGATCCTATGGATGAGATCCAATAAGAGCCCATGAGAGATTATTGGATAGAGATCCATTAATCTAAGAGGCTTGGGTAGTTGGATGTTGATCCAATATCCAATATGGGAGGATCCATTAGGGTTAAGTTGACATGGGACCTCTATAAATATGAGGGATTCAATAGTTCGTAGACTAGAGCCTTTGCTTGCCTCTCCTATTCTCCTCCCCATCCCCACTTCAAAGCAGGCCTGGAGTTCTGAGGAGCATCGTTGTAGCCCTGTTATGTGGATCACCGCTAGAGAGGAGGGCGCTTGACCTCCTTCACCCTCTCTTAGGGATCTGCAGGGATTCAAGGATATACGATCTCCCTAGGTAACATAATATATTCTATACGTAGTTTTAAGTTTCACATATTTTTTTGCACCAATCTTCGCATGATGAACATATCTTTGAGAATAGGAGATTTTGTTTTCTATTCTTCTGCTACGCATGTGTTGTCACTAACAAGATTTTCCAATAGTGGTATCAGAGCCATGTTGATCGTACGATAGATTAGTTTTGAACTACGTGTGTTATGTTTTGGAGAAGCTTTTGACGTCAAAATCGTTAACGTAAAAGCAAGAAAGGGTAGCAACTATTGTTGCCCTTGCTATTGTCGTAGATGGTAGCACTGCCATCTGCATGCAGGCAGGCCGCCTGCAACTACAGCCACAAGGCCGGCCGTGTGCAAGCAGGCCCCCTACAGCGGCGCCAGCAAGCAAGCTGGCAAGCACGGCTGCCACCTATGCACGGGCACTATGCCTGCGTGCAAGGGTGGCGCTTGCGGGTGCTAGACACGCGAGCAGAGGCTTTGCGCAGTAGCGGTGCCTGTGGGAGCTACGCACGCGAGCTAAGGAGCTGTAGGGAAGTGCAGCTTGCGGGCGCTGCACTCATGAGCATAGCCGCCTATGGTCGCTGCGTGGGGCAATGCCACCCGCAGGGGCGCCACCCATGGGTGGGTAGGGGCGACGCCCCAGTGCGCCCCCACCCGCCCCCCCCCCCCCCCCGCACAGGGTCGGGTAGGTTGTAGCCAGCAGGACATGGGGAGTTTTAGGGTTTTGGGCAAAAAAAAAAAAAGATAGTTTTGCCCTTGTGAATTTGAGAAATTCTAGTTATGTCCTTTTATCTAAATTACAAAGATACCCCTCATAAGTCAAAAAATTCCCTACATGTCCCTGATTTCAGAAAATATTAATTAATTAAAATATTTAATTGATTATTATTTTTATTATTATATAGTAGTCCTAATAATAATGATTTATACATGTGATGTATGATATGTGGATGGATGATCATGGACCGTATAATGTGTACTTGTGATTATTATTATTGGGGCTTGCGAGCCTCCATTTTATTTCTCGTTCATTGTCAGGCCTGTATACCTATGATTAAGTTATAATCACACGATGAGGCATAGCGGAACCCATGAGACAGACGATCGTGATGCATTGAGATGCGTCGAAATGCCGACGGAACCGACGAGGACGAGATGAATGATCATAGGGCATGGAGATGTACCGCTGCACACATAGATCTTGATATGAGTGATTAGGCCCACTGGCTCAGGCTTGATCACATTAGGCTGTGGTCCATAATCATCTGGTGTGATTGCTTATACACTTACTAGATATGTATATATATTTGCATGCGATATAGATATATATTAAATATGTATATGTGTGATATATCATATTATGAGACCAAATCATAGAAACCCCTCTCTTAATAATATTAAGTCGGTAAACATGCTATCACGGACTTAGCTGGTTTTTCCTAAGTCGTGCGGCACCCTTGCATGTCCGTCCGCAAAGATCAGCCTCCCCGAAGCCTCCCATTGTCCCTTAGGACCAACAAAAAAGAGAACGGGTTAGAGAGAACGCCTCAATCGAGATCCACAAGCAAACATCTCCGAAAAATACTTCATAGACAATGCAAATTACAAACAGACTTTACAAGCTCTGAACAGTTGCACAACAAAGGGTAAAATGGTCCATTATATATCGAAAATCTCTCGCACGTGTCCACATGACACAACCTTTATTTACAAGCCTAAAGAGGCCACCAACCCAACTAAAATGGGACTATTAAGCCTTCGGCTACCCCTCTACATGTTGTACAAGGCATGAAAATGCCAAAATACACGGACATACATAAGCATTACATCAAACATCTTGTTTAGAAGTTTGTCCGTGACATTCTCCCCCACTTATTCCTTCGACGTCCTCATTGAAGCCTTTGTCGACACTGTAACTCCTCGCCTTTGCTGAGTCTTCAATCTTCTGCTCCAGCTACAATGCGCCTCTTGGCTCCTAGCTGCTCTCCGCTGTTGTTTTTGAGTAGTCGAACCTTTGATCCGCCATGCTGCTTCAACTCACCAATGACTCTGACTCTGGTGTAGGGTTGGTTGAGTTGTGTTGATCATTGTTGATTCCTGCGAATCCCCCAGATGAATGAAAAGACCATCCTTACTACGCTAGTCTCTCAAATTCCTCATGCTGCTTGAACTGGGTGGATGCATGTTGGAGCTTTAATGAGCATCGTCTCGCAAACTTCTGAAGTTTTGGGTCCTTCCTCTACAATATTTGCTCATTGACTCTTCTTTCACTTAGTTGTCACATCTAAGTAGGTTCGCATCACTTCCACTTTCGATTGGCATTTCGTTGGGAAATGAAGCGGACAATCTACTCTCAGTAGCACTGATCACCGTTGGTGAGGATTTGACAACTATTGTCTTCCATTATCTTCGAAGGGTCTTTGAACTTGTGCAGAGCTCCTCTGCTGGATAGATAAGAGAATTAGGGTACTCGGTTTCGCCTATTCTCTTAAGAGTTGAGAAGGCAAAGGTTACTTGATTTCGCCCGCCTCCTCGAGGTTGTACTCCATGCATTGAGCTGGTTACTGGCCTTCGCCTGCTCTTTGCTCACACTTCTGAAGCACTTGAAGTGTTTGCACTCCTTGCGTTGAGTTAGTTACTGTGATTCACCTTCTCAATGTCATCGAACTTCTGGAATGCAGGAAGTTTTCACCCCAACTTGGAGTAATTCTCTCATAGGTTTGGTCGCCTCTAGGATTGTACCATCTTCTCCATCAACCCTGCCGCCTACTCCACTGAGTAGCAAAGGTACAGCACCGCATACTGCCTGCTTCGTTCCTTGGTTATGCACTCTTGCATGACCCGAAGTCCTTCCCTTTCGGCTATCTTGACGAGAAGCTCATTGACACCGGTCTTACGAAGTTCCTCGACCTCTGCCCTTCAGCCTTGTCTCGGTACTTGGAGATTGCCTTTGTATGCTCCACCTCCTCGGCCCCTTTCACGACCAAGCGCTCTCCCTCATGAGAGCAAGGGATCAATGACTTTCACGGAAGTCCCGCCTCTGCGGTACCATGGCACTGCCATGCCCATGGCCCTACTATCCGTCGCCTCGCATCTGCATCCCTTTTCTTCATGATCAGTAGATATATCTCCGTGGCACTCCTTTGAGTCCACCTCCATTCTAACTAATGCTTGATTTTGGGTAGCTAAGTCCCTCCGGACTCATCGTCGCTTCCTCGCCCCTTTCGACCCCCTGCTTCAACACCTCTGTGTTCTCCAAGCAGTCCATTTAGTCGATGAAAAGACAGACTGCAACTCCCATACATGGCCTCTACCATCACGTTGTAGGGTTTGCACCGATTCTGTTCTCCTTAGCTTCCTTGGTAGCAACGTTCGCTTACTCGACCTTGTCCTTTGACTTGCCGGGCTCCCGTAAGCGAATATGAGCTCTGGAGCAGTCCAACTCTCCAGCTGCTTTGATCATACCTCTGCATGATCAAGTCCCTCCCATGGGACTCACTGGAACTTGCATTCGAACTTTTCCCTTGGTGGAACCCAGCCCCCATATGCTGATGACCAAGGTTTTCATCCGATGCAAAATTCGATGCACGCACGGAAGACCCGCCTCTACGGTACCATGGCCTTCACTCCTTGAATCCATAGCCCTTCTTGCCGTCGTGTTGTTCACCGAAGTGGAGCTTCCAGTAGCTCCCGATCATACCTTTGTATGATCTAGTCCCTCACGGGATAATGTCGTGTGTATCACATTGCCACGAACTGTTCCACCACGATCCGCTGCACCATGTCACCTCCTGGTGACATCTCCATTGCATTCTGATCCTTATGAAATAAACTCGAATTGTGAACCCTCCATGTGTGGCCTCTGCCAATACATCGTAGGGTCTCTTCCACCTTCGATTTTGTTCGCTCCTTTGGCAATCGACCTTCATCCACCCACTCTTGGGTCACACCTAGATGAAGCACCGCTCTAGGATAGTCCGTCGCCTAATAGCTCCCGAAGTCCACCGACTTCACTGTAATTTGTGCACCATTGTCTGGATCCTGGGCCTCTGCCCCTACCAGCACAATCTCCGTTGTGCACCGCTTCCTTCATGGCAACTTGAATGGCAACACTGTGGCATATTCTTCAAGAGTACCCGCCTTTGCATCCTCTTGCCCCGTGCTAAGGTCTTCTGAACCCAACTTCGTCTCCACAAATTGAGTCGCCTTAGTTCCTCCATCAAATGCTCCTCCGATATAAGGTGCATGTGCCCAGAAGCTCCCTTCATCTTTGGCACCATGCAAGATGAGTCCTCTCTGATAGAATGAATGACCCATGGAACAACATGATTCTACTCTTGCCTCTGCAAGAGTTCATGTCCTTGACCTCTGTCTAAGGAAAGCACTGTGCCTCCGCTCCATGTTCCAACTTCTATGTTGGCTCTCTTCATGCGGCTTGGGTACTTCGCCAAGTTACACTCAAGTTGCTCCGCTCCTCGTTTTTGCATTGAGTCGATGGTGGCCCTCACGCCTACCATTCTATGGGTCAGCCCTCCCTTGAGTCCGATCTCCACATCGACTCCAAGTGTGCCTTC